>NW_027508734.1:27862500-27935000 GCF_051911475.1 Siphateles boraxobius | reverse complement strand
AGCGTAACTTAATACACCTGTATCCCTTTTAAGCAACCTCTATAAAAACAAATGATCAATTATTTTAAATTAAGCAAACAAAAAAAGGCAAGTCCTTACCTTTACATTAGTTGACTAAATGTTTTACTGCTTACGAGACTTACTTAAATACAGCACTCTGCTTGGTCATTTATGTGCATGAAAGTTGAAATTGATATTTCAAAGACTGCTTTAAGGCCACATAGGCCTAGGATAGGATCATATGATCCTCTGGGCCACACACTTAGCTGCCGCCTCACACCATAGGAAAATCCTCACACTGAGGTCTGTCACTTGGTGATAATTTTTCTGACATTTGGTGGCTGATTGCGGCCTGCTGGAATTCAAATATAAATGACATTATTTGATTTGTGACTAGATGTGAAGTGACATAATTCAACTGCAGTGGATTGTGCCTGTGAAATGTGATAAACAGAGAGAGACAACTGCCATAAAGGCATGTTTTCATTTTCAAAGCATTCCTCTTTTACTGGAAAATAATATGGCAATAAAACTTTAAAATTTGAAAAAAGAGCATTGCTTTTACAGTTCAAGAAACTGTTTATCCAGCAGTACAATGACCCAACCATGTTGTTCAAACAAACTGAGATTATTGTTCCTTCAATAGCCATCAAATCCACTACTTTTTTTTGTCAGAAATGCACAGACAGACAATGTCCCATCTTCCATACATGACTGCTTTCTCTCACAGCTGTTATCTTTATCAATTTACAGACCCTTGAATCCTCAACCTTTCACTCCCATTTTCACTCATTATGTCTGTCTGTCTGCACAGATTTCAGTAAGGTCACACGTTATTCTCAGTCTCTTTCTCTTGCCCTCTTTTGGTCAGTTCAGTCTGGCAAAACCCACTCCTATTTCCTCACAGGCTGTGTCAGATCTCTTCCAGCTGCAGCTTGTGTTCATGTTTGTGTGTGTCAGCTGGGTGTCATTATGCTGCTGATCACATCACCTCTATGTGGAATCAAACTCAGGGGGATGAACTATAAACAGTATCCGTGACAACTTAAACTGCCTTCAACACAAATGGCCTTTTACAGGATACAGGGGGAATATCCTCTGCTGGAGACAAGTTTATTTTCTTTTAGCCACAATGACCACTGTACATATAAACAAAGGGCCACATAACCAAAATGTGGTGTTTACACATAGCGCATGTGTGGAAAACACAAAATCAAAATTTGGGTCCTGATGCTCAAGCCAAAAAAGAATGAACAGAGAAATAAGTTGTGCAAAACTTATCATATATACAAAACCTCAAAATGATTGAAAACACTACATTACCACAATATAATAATTATAAAGAATGGGAGAAAGAAAAAAATCCTCTTAAATCAGGGGAGATCAGTTTTTTTTTTTGCACTCTTTATCTTAATTCTTTCTCCATTATCTGATACATATTTCACTAAACTGTAAATTGTAAATCTAAACATCTAAGTCAAGTACAAAGTGTGATGTTTTCTACAACCTAACCCCCGACCACTATTCTAAAACAGTAAAAAAATATTGAACAAATACATAAAACATTAGATAATAATAATAAAAAACATAAAAAACTTTGTTGTTTTTAGGGCCCAATAGAAGTAAATGGCAAAAGAACCGTTACAACAGTCCTTGCCTGCTCAGACACGATACTGCTAGTTCTACCAATTAAATGGTTGTTTTGAAATTTTTTTTATATTAAATTAAACAAGAGAACCTACTGATTCAGATGACAACAGTTATATAATTGAAAATTCATTAACATGATTTCAAATTAAATTCTAACTCACATGTGAAATGTTGATTTTCTATCTCAAATCTGCCTGGGTTTTGTTTCTCTGAATCCTTTATAATTGTACTCAGAGACTCAACAACTGTCACCTCGGGAGGGTTGCGCTCATGCATGACAGAGATTTCATCCTTGTACATAATTTCAGCTGACAGTGTTATAACTCACCCGCTGTAACAACCCATAATCTTCCCTATCTTCCAGAAGAGTGCTTGTGAAGTGAGACTGCAAAACATGGTCAGCAGATATCGCTATTTGTAAGCGTTTACACTGGATAGAGACAGATTGACAGGACAAGCCACGATGTGAAAGCAGATCAGAGAAAGCGCTTAACAATTCTGAGGAGACCATCAACTTTGCTGGAGAAATCTGGAGTTGCTAACCTGCCAACGAGAAGCCCATCAAGATGCCGTGCCAAGTGTAGCAGTGTAAACAATCTGCCTCGCAAAAACTGGATAAGCATTCAGTCCAATATGGGTCAGTCAGAGCATAAACCCACCCAAGAGCCGATTCTTATCACAAAAACTAAAACATTTAGTAAATGAATTGGTAAGATAAAGTCGATACAGTCATTTTCAGTTGAGACACTGATGATTAAAAAGCAAAATGATTCAGAAATGACCTTTGACCTAGAAGTGATCTGCTTAGGTTAATTAAACTATGATGCTCATGTGAACGGATATTAAAGTTTAGAAGGAAACTCTGAAAACAGATTGAGTTTGTGTACTGGGGTGCAGCTCTTAAACACAGAGCTCTGAGAATGAAGTTTATTTACATTTAAACTGACACAGCAAGTACAAAACCTTAAACAACCTCAGCACAACGCAGGCAAAGAGGACCATATCAGCAGCTGGCTAATGGAAGAGCGCCAGAGTGTAAGTTAATGTGTCCGTGTGCATTTTAGAATATATTCGCAGTGTAAATCACTGTAAATAGATGCACACACACAGAGTTGAGAGATAACACGATCAGAGCTCATTATGAGCTAATATAAATCATTAAAACGTGTTTTAATGATTAAAGACAGCAGCTGAACACTATACAGTATATGCCTCTACCCCTCTCATGTTCTTGCTCACCCCCTATCCACCCCAACTTCATATTGTAATCCACTCTGACATTCAGCATGAATTGTTTTGCTCTGGCATGTCAATCAAGTCAGCTGTGATTGCTTACAGACACTTGGACAATCGCCGGGGTTAGCAAGGTTCTCAGATTGGTCCGTCCTGAGGACTTGCATACACAAAAGAGCGGAGAACATTGAGTATTGATGCGATTTTGGCCGATGCGGCCGAAGTCCCCCTCTCCCCACATCTCTAGATCCTCGCTCTTTCTCTCTTAGATTTGGCCAAATACTCTTCAAACAGTAAATCTCTGGAACATTAAAATCTCCAGAGTACATCTCTAATTATACTCGCATGTGCATAACCACAGGGTGTGGGAGAACATCATGCATGTTGTGTGTGAGGTGTGAGCTAAATGTGCATGAATATATTTTATTTTTAACGTGTTCGCTTATGTGTGTGCGTGTGTAAGACTAGTGTAGCTGGATATTTGGTTGTTTTCTGCCACTGTGTTTTTCTGTTCTGGGAGTGGTTCTGTTCTGGAAAAACTGCACAAGTAGTCATGAGATGGTAGGATTATCAATACTAATGTGTGCTTAGATGTGTGTTCATCCATTGGGGGGGGGGGGGGGGGGGGGGGGGGTGCATACGAAGTGCAGCCAAAAGAAACTTTGACTGAGCCCTAGAATGGGGGTAATGGATTAGAAGTCCATTACCCCAAGGTATATGACACTAACACAAAGCATTTGGCTATCTTTCTCACTGTATTCACTCTAAAAAAAATATAAAAAAATAAAAAAATAGAGGTATATGTTAATGTTTCAGTAGGTTCTTGTTTGTTTCACTAGTGTCATGCAAAATCCAATATCATGTCAAAATCCTGCTCAACAGTCATTTGTGATGCCTGATCAAAACACCCTCTACAAAGGTTTGCTGTGATTTAGTGAAATAACTCACGAGTCACAAATGAATGAAAAGTGCATAGAATATGAATCAATTCAGAATAGCATACTATTTCTGCCACATATAGCATATCAGTCATTTACTTGCATACTACTCTTAATTTTTTAGTCATATATGATCATATACCATATAGTAGCACAAACACTAGCATAATAATCTTGACTATTTTTGCCATAAATTAAAGATATAAGATGTTGTATGGCACTATTTTGCCATTTGTGGATAAAACATTTAGAGACATTCTAATTGGTTAAATTGCTTGCCGGATCTAACTGAAAACATAAAGAATGAGAATTGTAGGATTTTGATAGGGTGGGAGAGGATTTGTCATGATACTGTACCAGCTCTTATTTGTCCCAGTAGTCTTGGACTTAATACTTCACCTTCTAGCATGTATCCATGACCTTGCATATTAACTGCTCCACTTCAGCCCCCTATTTCTACTGAAATAGGATTCTCTTTCATCTCTCTCTGGAATTCTGGGAGTTTGCACTTGCTAGAGTGGTGGTGTGGGTGTGGGGTTGGGGGGGTGAAGACTGACTTATTTTTCCCCATTTCATCTTGTTTCTGCATGGTTTGGTAAGTGTTTATTTGTTATTCATTGTTGCTGTTAAGGAAGGGTTTCAGTGGATTCAGGTGTGTGGCTCCTGATGGGATAATGGTGGTGGAGGATGTGCTTGTTGCGACAGGGGAAGCGGTAGGCCATTCAAATCTTTCTTCTGCCTCTCGTATGAATAAGGCTGTTGTAGTTTTTTTGAAAGTGCAGAATCTTATCAATCAGATAATTGAAAATGGCCTTATTATTAACGATGATTTAGTGCAAGTCACTCCACTCTATGCGGCTTCTTCTAAAATCACGATTTCAAATGTGCCACCGTTCATAACTAATGAAGCGCTGGAGCGTGAGCTAGTTCGCTTCAGAAAAATTGTTAGTCCGTTTAAAAAGATCTCTCTAGGGTGTAAACACCCAGCTCTAAAACATGTGAAGTCGTTAAGGAGAAATGTCAACATGGTTTTGGATTCTCCGGAGCGAACGCTGGATATATCTTTTCGTGTTAAACATGAAGGGAAAACATATATGGTTTACGCAACAACCGCTAATATGAAGGAATGCGGTGACGTTGGGCATAAACGACATGCGTGCCCACATAAAGAACGTGAAGTTGAAGGTAATGTTTCGGGATCAGAGATTGATGTTACCTCTCAACGAGTGTCTACCCAAGGAGTTCGGGGTGAGATTGAGAGTCCTCCTGAGGTATGAGTTTCAGAAATTAGTGTAACTGCTCCCGAGAATATTCAAACAAACAGCGAAGTGAGAACAACAGTGACCGTTTCTGATCTTAATATTATTGCGATTGTTAATATGATCGGAGAAAATGCTGAAACACTGACTTTTGAAAATGCCTTGCATTCTGTACCAAGTACGAGCGGTATTCATGCTAGGTTTTGTAGTGTAAAACGTGTTGAGGAGAAAGAGCAGATGGAGTTGAGCTGCAACAAAGAATCCAATAAGAGTGGCATGGATGAAACTTTGTCAGATGAGAATGCATCTATACATGACAATGATTGATGTTCACAGGGAGATTCTATGTGCAGTGGTGAGATGGACTCTCAAGAGTTCTCATAAGATCATCCCTCACTGTATACTTTAGAGGAGATTAATGCTTTTCTGGATGATACTTTTGGGAAGCAAGTTAATATGATAGACTTTTTCCAGATATTGAGAAGTTTGAGAAGTCTGATTCAGTACATCAAAAGAATGTGAGTCTTGAGAGCTTAAGTGAAAAGAAAAGGTTTCGTTTGAAGAAACATGTAACGGTAATTAAAAGTATAGAAATGTGGAAAAAAAGAGAATGTTAAAGGTTTTGTTTTAGCTAACCATTCCATGCATCACATGGTGTCTCTTTTTGTAATGCTGCTTTTTTCTGTTTTTCTCCTTTCCCTTAAACCTACATATGGATGCTTTAAAAGTAGGTTCTCATAAATGGGGGAGGGATATGCACAAACGTGCATTAGTATCTGAAATAATAAAGCAGAAAAAATTGCATGTTATTTATCTTCAAGAGACACAGTTATGTAGGAAATGAAGTTGAGTTGGAACTGTGGTGGAAAGGGCAGTATAAATTAAGCCATAAAACAATTTTTTTGCAGGAGTGGCAATTTTCTTTTCACCTGATTTAAGAGTTACTGTTTTGAGTACAGAAGAACCAATGAATGGCCGTCTTCTTGTTATTAAAGCTGACATTGATTGGGAAATTTATTATTTCATCAATGTGTATGGACCAAATGTAGGGTTTGAAAGATTAATGTTTTTTGGTGTGTTAAGCAATGTTTTTAAAAAATGCTTTAATGATGGAAATGTCATAGTTGGGGGAGATTGGAATTGTACAGAGAATTTTTCTGTTGATCGAAATACTGAAGAACCATTTATTCAGTCTTCATCTTGTTTATCAAGGTTAATAAGGCCAGCTGAACTTTTGGATATATGGAGGGTCAAACACCCTGATGTGAGGCAATAAACATGGGTTAAGGCAGGGCTTAATTTGAACCGGAACACACCGGAACATGTTCCGGCACCTCCGACTTTGGATCCGGATCCTCTTTTATTGGAAGAGTCACTGTGTCAATATGGAAAATTAATCGCCTAAATGAAAAAAAAAAAAAATACTGTTTGTGTAGTGTTCAATTTTGTTATCTGTCTTGTTAGTCTTTATTCCAGATTGAAGTTCTACAAAAATCTTATGTTTTGAGGTGAATTTTCAGGGTAAGACAGAGCGGGGAAGGGATGCACTTCAAGTGACACATGCCATGCATGCTTGTTGTGCTGGTTGAGATTGCTGTTAGCCTCTTTTCACTCAGGGGAAAAATGTCAAAAAGACAACAAAGTTTGCTTAACTTTTTCAAATACGCTGGCCAGTCAGATCCCAAACAAGCAAAAATCGTTTCCGCCGATCAAGACTGTGGAGACCACAGTGTACACAGCAGTAGCCTACCATTAATGCTGCTAATGCACCTATCGTTAGCTGGGATGATGATGACCCACACGGGGAAGGAGATGAAGATGACGACGAGACGGCTGATGGGCACTTTGAATCTGCGAGAGATTGTGATGGCGACGAAGCAGTCGGGGATAATCAAACTTGTCATATCTGGACAGACGGACGCTCAGTTTACAGAGAAAAAAAAAGTTATCCCTTGCTTACGGCTTTGAACATGAAATAGACTGTCGGGAAATGAATGGTGTGGATATGGGGAGGATTCTCCACTCTAATGTGGCATGTTCTCAGCATATACAACAGCACATTGCAACTGACATGAAAAGAAAATTGCTTGAGAGGATTGTCACTTGTGCTCCAAAAATCTGACTCATTTTGGATGAGGCCACAGGCTTAAATAAAAAGAGCGCATTAATCGAGTATTTACGAATGCAGTTGCCAGAGATGGAAACGCCAGAGAACATATTCTTTAATCTTGTGGAGTTTTCACCATTCCCTGTTGTTTATACTGCTAAATACAACTTACTCAACATCACATATTTACCTGACATCGCTAGCTTCAATCTAAATCGTTGCTAGCACAACAAGCTACTAATTCGCTAGCCTGTTAGCGTGCCATCCATGCGCTCTTTATTTATTTATTGTTATCCTGCCTGTTGAGCCAGCGCGGGGTCGAGGAAAACTCCTTTCAGGGTGTACCCCTGCATGCAGGGCGGCTCACTGACAAAACCCTGGACCAGAGGACGTTTTTTAGGAGTCTGGCAAGAAATCTGGAGAAACGCATGTTATCACAGGGGAAAGACCAAACCGGATACAACAAGCTAATTGAGGATTTAAAAGTGCTTTATCCACAATATTGGCCACTGGATGGTGACGCGCTGTTCGGGGAGAGTGAAGTTGAGACGCTCTGCCAGCAGTTTTGCATTGATAGCCCGCAGAATGTCATCAGGGCATGCAGGGAATACCGTGTCAATAATGGGACATTCTTCCCAGATGGACTGAATTACCTCTTGGCTGCGGTCAACACTGTCCACATCTCAAACGCTGAGTGTGAGAGGGGCTTTTCCCAGATGAACTTAATCTGTACAGCAAACAGGTTTTTCTCCCCTCTACCATCTCCTCCCTACTCTTCCTTTGCCTTGTCGGCCTGTCGCCCCTTTGCCTTGTCGGCCTGTTTGCTGTACAGCAAACAGGCTCTTCTCCCCTTTACCATCTCCTCCCTACTCTTCCTTTGCCTTGTCGGCCCGCCGCTCACCCGGTTCAACCCCTTTCCATTCGTGAGGTCATTGATTGCAAAAGGAAATAAAACTGCACTGGTGTAGAGAAAGAAGCAGGGGAATGGAGGCCGGGGCCCTGTCGATGCTGTATGGGCCGTTTTGAACAAATAGGCTAATGACGGTAGGAAGACATCACAATTCTTCCATGCTGTGTTTGTGTTGATTATTGGCTGATCATCATTGCAATATGTAGCTATGGTTTAATTTCTATGTGTATATTTAAGTCCCACAAGTAGCCTGTTGCCGTTTATGTGGTCACATGATGGACTGTTTGTCTCATCCAGTGGTTTTTTATTTATTTATTTAATTTAATAGTCCGATGGATAATTGCTGCTTGTGCAAAAACGATTGTTGAAGTGTATTTTTTTTACGTTTCGCATCCATGCAGTGCATGTTCTGAATTTAAAATAAACATTGCCCTGATGTACACAGTGCATCGTTTAGGTTTTTTAGTCAGAGAAACTACGTAGGCAATGTAATTTTATTTTTTGTTCCGTTACCTCCGACCCCCGTTTTGAGTCGCCGGATCCACCCCCCCTCTGCGCTCCGGGACCTCCCACTTTACAAATTAAGCACTGGGTTAAGGTGAATAATAATAGAGTTACTGCTGCTCGTTTGGACAGAATTTATGTATCCAAACAGTTGAGCAGTCAAATTATTGATTGTTCTATCACACCAATGGGTTTTACAGACCATAATTTGGTTTAGATTGTAATAAGTAAATCTCAGAGCACAAATAAGTCCTCTTTTTGGCATTTTAATATTAGACTGCTTAAAGATAAAGAATAGGTATTTTGAAATATTTTGGCAACAATGGAAAATGAAAAAAAAGTAGTTTTGAAAATCTAAGACAGTGGTGGGTCATAGGAAAAGTGAATCTAAAAATGTTCTGTCTGCAATATACTGCCAATTCTACTAAACGATTGAGTCAGTTGAAAATGAGATATCATCTATAGAAGCAGAATTAATTAATAGATATGATCCTAGTTTAAGTAGTAAGTTACAGAGGAAAAAAATGGAGTTGGGATCTTATTTAAATGAAAGAGTAAAAGGGGCTTTGGTAAGGTCTCGTTTTATTTCTGTTGCAGACATGGATGCTCCAAGTGCATTATTTTTTAAATTTGGAGCGTAAAGTGGCAAAGCACAAACAGATGGCCTGTTTACGTCTTCCTGATGGAAGGATGACGTATGATCAAAAAGATATGCGTCGTCACGCAGTGGATTTCTATTCAAACCTTTATACTGCTGGGCATTGTGATGCAACTGTTCTGCACAACTTTTTCAAGATTTACCTCAAATAGACTCTGACTCAAAGACTGCTTTGGATATAGATATATCCTATCAAGAAATAACTGCTGCCTTGGGCCAACTTAATTCAGGAAAATCTCCAGGCATTGACGGTTTGCAACCTGAATTTTAGAAACATTTTTGGCATTGCTTTGGATGGGATCTTTTTGAATTTTTTTGTGTATCTAACAAGGATGATATGTTGCATGTGTCCTGTCAAAGGGCTGTTTTGTCATTGTTGCCTAAAAAGGGGGATTTGTCTCTTTTGAAGAATTGGAGACCAGTCGCCCTATTGACTACTGACTACAAAATTTTATCCAAATGCCTAGCAAATAGACATAAAAAGTACCTCCATCTAATAGTCCATGGTGATCAAACATATTGTGTTCCAGAAAGGTCAATATCGGACCATTTGTTTTTGAAACGGATGTTTTGATATTTGCAGTGTTTCTAAAACGGAAAATGGTTTAATCTCCCTGGACCAAGAAAAAACGTTTGATCGTGTCGACCACAACCATCTCTTTAATGTTTTGAATATTTTTGGTTTTGGGGAAGGTTTTTTAAAATGAAATGAAATGAAATTGTTGTATGCAGGGGCTTCTTGTATTGTCAAGGTGGGAGGTGGATTGAGCCGTCACATTTCTGTAACAAGGGGCATAAGACAGAGGTGTCCTTTATCAGGCAAGCTATATAGTAAAGCAATTGAACCTTTACTTTGCAAATTACGAGAAAAAATGTGTGGCTTACATATACCTGCTATTTTTAAGACATCAACATTTTTAAGCGCTTATGCCGATGATATTACCATATTTGTTAAAAATACACAAGATGTCAAGGTTTTGTCTGATGCACAGCCAAGGTGAACTGGGATAAAAGTGAAGCTCTCTGGGTAGGTCAAGGCATTTTAGAGAACCTCCCACAATTGCCAAGAGACCTCAAATGGACGGTTTTAAGATATGATATGTTTAAGGTTTTTTTTTTGGTTCTAATGAGTTTCAAAATTTAAATTGGGAGGGCGTAGAGGAAAATATATGCACACGATTGTCAAGGTGGAAATGGTTGCTACCCCAGTTTTCCTACAGGGGAAGAGTTTTGGTGGCCAATAATTTGGTGGCATCCACTCTTTGGCATAAATTCAATGTAATGCAACCAACAGCAGGTCTAGTTCAAGCAATTCAGAAGCACTTTTTCTGGTTTGGATACCATTGGGTCCGATCTGCTACACAGTATCTTCCTACACAAGAAGGGGGACAGGGACTGATGGACCTCAAGGCAAGACTAATGACTTTTCGTTTACAAACTGTTCAAAGACTGCTATACAACAGCAATTTTCCTTGGATGGACACTGCAATAGTCCTTTTGAGGAGGGTAGGCGGAATGGGTCTCGATAAACATTAATTTCTCATGGATTTACAAGAGTCCGAGTTGGTAGACCTTAGCCCATATTATAAATCTATGCTTGAAGATTGGAAAGTTTTTACTGTGTCAAGATCACCTGATTTGTCAGCTGGGCCTTGGCTGTTGGAAGAACCTTTGTTTTTTAACCCTCTCCTTTCTTTAAGCCTTTCATCATCTGCATGCTTACATTCACGGTTGCTGGCTGCTGGACATATGAAGTTGGGCCATGTATTGAGTAGCAGTGTGGAAGCTATAAGCCAAAGGACTAAAGTGAAATCTGCAAGAGAGATACAGCAGTTCATTGCAGAAGTACGTGGGGCATTAGGATAGGAGTACAGAGACTTTCTGGATAACACAACGATGATTCATGAGTGGACAGAAGGGCATGATTATGTATTTCCTTCACTCATTTCAAACCCTTTTTTTTTCGTTTTAATAAATTTTTTATCAGGCACTGCAAAATTAGTAATCTGGAAAACAAGAAAAAACAAACTTCTAGGGCAGGATGCAATAAGTGTGGTTCCTATGTTTTTGGGGCTTGTGGCAGCTAGACTAAAAGTAGAGTTTGCGTACTACAAGTTGGTGGACTGTTTACCAAACAGGAAACTTTAGTCCCCAAGACTAAATTGTTATAATAAAGGTGTATTTAAAATTAAAAAAATTCTCTCTCTCACTCGGCAGGTATCATTTGTTTTAAATAATTATGGCAGGTATCTTCTGTTCTAAATAATTCACTTCCAGCTTCACAATTCAAGTTGAGAGACAGAAAAAAGCAAAGCTGAATTACTGAATGAAAGTGAGGCATTTAAACCTATGTCTCCTGATTCTGAGAAATTACTGTCGGGACCACTGCCATGAGAAACCTGGACCGCTCTTATAATTGTAGGACTATTAGTCCCATTTTTTCTTTCAAACTAAACTTTTTAAATTAAACTAAGGATTTGTGATCTTCCAGAACGTACAGTACATAAACAATGACCCAAATTTATTTTGGAGAAATGAACAGTACAGCACAAGATTAGAACCAGAAGATTTTTTAAGGTGTATAATTTACGGTGAAAAAAACAAAAACAGTAAAAGGACATTCTCAGACGACGCATGATAATATTTTATATTATTGATTTTGTTCGTTATCTTTGTTATTGTTCATGTACATTTAGGGTGTTTTGCATTAGATTTTTTGTTATTTAAAGATTTTTGGCGAGAATAATATCCTGTGCACCGTCTATATGCAATATTGGCCATATTTTATGGACATGAAACATAACATAAAACATAAAAACATATGCAAGAATTTTCTGATTTTCTTTAATATTGTGTCTATAATTTTGTCAATCAACTGTACCATTTCAAAATATTTGATTTTTCTGAATTAATTCAAATGTCAGTAAGGGTAAAAAGCAAGTTTTAAAAGTTACAATCATACAAGCACAAATACGGTATGCCACCCCATTGTCACGATTCTGGTCCACGAAGAAGATGATGAAGAGTTCAGGAAGTAAAATAGCAAAGTAACTGTAAGCTAATCTAAATCGGTCCAATGGCGGCATCCGATAGAACGGGTGAAGGTCTCTGCGTGTTACTGTCTTTCCGCGTGGCAAAGTAATTTAAAGGGATACTTCAGGATTTAGCATTAAGCTTTGTATCAGTAGAAAACCAGTAGTGTTTTCGAATTACCGTGCTTCCCCCCTTCATATCTCCCTGATATGAGAGATTTATGTATTTTTAGTCTGGGAAAAATCCTCAGATGACGCAAAAATCGTCATTTGGGGCGGGATCTCACTCACAGAAAGTAAAGATAGTGTCAGCCATCTTTCTGTAGAAGCTAAGCTAACAGGCTTTTGCTCTGTGTTGAAAGTTTGTATAGTAGTCTAATCCCGATTTACGAGTTTTGAAGTTGAAATGGCAGAAGGGGATTTCGAATATCTGTTGCGCGAATCTGATGCTCGCGGCTACCTGTACTAGCTGCAATACAGCGACGAACAGTTGCGGGAGATGGAGGAACAAGAGGCGGCCGGAGCAGCTGCTGCAGCAGGGGAGCAAGACCTGACTCGAGCCCGGCCAGACTCGAGCTGGGGCGGACAGGTGGTGTCAGTGCTCTCGCTGTGCGCCTATGGAAACAGATAGAGAGTCTTATTGCTGTCGCGAATTCCAGCGATTTCATTTTCTTCTGGATGAGATCAATTGGAAACGCCAGCCAAAGCCCGCAGGGACAAACGGACGGCTTAGTGTAAAGTGAGTATTTGGTTTGTTTTCCTTTTTTTTACTAAGACGTAATGAACAGAGTTTGGATACTCGGCATTATCACAATGTTCTTCACGCGTAGTCAGCTGAGCTATTGTTGTTATATTTACATCTATGCTAGCATATTGTATGTGCAAATAGTTCGCATTGCTAATGTTGTGCTTAACGTTACTGTTTTGTAGACAATATCGCCGACGCCTAACAGCCTACCGTCACTTTATGGAATGGGTCCTGCAAGGGGAGAGACATAGTAAAGGCTATCGTCTCGTTTTGCCCACCTGTGTTGTCCAGGATATCAGATGGAGATATCCAGCTCCTGACGGGCAATACTGTGAATAAGGAAACAGCTGAAGCTCTGGAAGAGCTTTGAGTGTAAATGTGTTAATATTAATTATTTTTTTAATTAAAAGTTATAACTCACATAGTCACATTGGTTGTGGTTCTTTTTATAAACCTTTACTGTTACTAGAGTATGTATTAGCCTTGAGAATGTGTGGAGAAATTTTTCGGATACTGCCGCCTGTAACCGGTAGGCGTGGTTTGGGAGTGGCCTGGCCTCGTAAGGGCAGCAAAGCAAGTGCATTCTGGGAGTTGTTGTCTTTCAGCCACATGATTAAAAAAAAAAAAAAAATCTGCCTTTTCTCAGTCTAGAATGCTTCAATTTCAAAAATAATTTCACAATTCTACTATATAAATGACTACTATTAAATACACATTCATCTTCCAAGAGCTGAAGTATCCCTTTAATTCCATTTAAGCTTTTATCTGACTTCATTTTATAAAGACCTCGAATTTAGGTTTGATTGCCAATTGGTTATTGGTCAATTATATAATAGTTTAGCAATACATTTGATTGTTCTATTTAACTCTTTACTTATATATTTACCCGTTCATATTAGGAAGCTATGTCGCTTTGAGATCCTCACGCCTTCTGTTTAATGCGGGTCTCACAATCACAAGCTCGTCAGTTTTGGTCACTTAACAGAGGTAATTGGCCTGAGATTGTCGCATTCACGCTTACACAATCAAATTTATTTTGGTATAGCCCCCATGGTTTTGCATACACTTGAATTTAAAGTAACGTTTACTTCAGGCAGAGGTATGGCCACTACGACAGATAAGTAGACCAACATTACTTCTCTTATAATAGCTTTGGATTGGCCATGCTGTGGTTTCCCACGTACACTTATCTAAAGTAAAATTAAAACAGAGGTAAGACACACCCAAATTTAGATTGGTCAAGCAGCATTTTTTGCTGTTCTAAACGGAAATTCACTTATTGTCTATGCAAACCAAGTACACTTGAATTAGTGCCAAATATTAGTCGTCACTAATCTGACGCAGACTTGCGGTATCATACGAATCAATTCAATCTACTTGGGAAATCAGCCTTCAGAGTCAAATTCAGAATCAGTCAGAATAAAATCAAATCTTTATAATTCATTATGTCAGGTAAATGTATCATGCCAATTTCATAACCAGTTCAAAGATAATAAATACAAAACATCAAATGCTCTGAAATAAAGAGAAAAGATGCAAACCTGACATCAGAAAATACATGATGCTGAGTGTCTTGCCCACACTCTGCATCACAGGCTAATTTGAGTTACAAATCGCCCTGAGCCTCTCGTCGGATTTCTTTATATAGACAGAAACTTCTTTCACATGGAACATTTTGCTAACAATGGGAATTTGCAATCAGAGTTTAGACCTTTTGGGCAGGATGTCATTTGCCTGGAAGACACACCCTCCTCTGTGTGCAAGTTATCTCTAAACTCTTAAGAACTTTATTACCTTTTGCTTTATTTCTTTGGGAATTTGTACCAGTCACACTGAGACATTTCAAATGATACCAAACATGTATAATACTATATGATAATTATTCACATTAAACCATATAGATTTTCGGGTGAATTTTGGTGATCTCAGCATGAGAGAGAGAAGGAATGGGGGAAGAGGGAGATGTAAATTGGGATGATTCTGAGGTGAGACTTGGGTCTCAAATGGTGATGCTAACTTCACAAGAGAGAGTTAAAATGTTAATTTTCTTTGTTTTCTCAGAGAGCTGCCCTCTCTTCCAGTTCTTCTATTTTTTCCAGTCTTGCATAACTTTTTTATACAAACCAAAAGAGAAGAATCCAACACGATAGAAGAATCTAAACGAGCGTACACAAAGTAACAGTGTGTATGGAAACACAAACAACACCAAACGAGCGTACACAAAGTAACAGTGTGTATGGAAACACAAACAGCATCAGAAAAAAGAACTGAGGAGACTGAGGGCACTATAAACACAAGATAACAAACTCAAATACAAACAGGTGTGCTTTAATTAATGAAACTAAAAATCACCATAGCAACAAATGATAAGTGGGAACACAGGACAAAGGCAGGCAGGAAAACAAAGAGAAGCAAACTAAGAGTCCTTGAAAACAAAATCAAAACCAAGACACAATGAAAATGTGACATATTTCCCCCCTACGGAAGGTGGCTCCAGATGCCATAAATGGAACATGTTCAATTTAAAGTTCAGAAGAGTGGAGGACCTAAGACTGAACATGGGAAGGGATGGAAGATCATACCCTTGTGGTGGGACTTGAGACTGAGGGGAATTGAGAGCCAGGCCGGTGCCGGCAGGGCAGGACTTCAGGGTGGGGCAGATAGAGTTGAAGACCACCACGGAGGAGCAGAAGACCACCACACCTGAGCAGACTGGGCTGAAGATCCCCAAAACAACAAGATATAGCTTTAATTTTAAGGAATCAGAATTAATAGCCTATGTATTTAATTTAGTCAGGACTAAAAGACTATCAGTGTTATTTTACAGTTGATTACTTTATTCAGTTCCCTTTCGAAGGGAACTCAACAATACGTCAACTACGTTATGGGGAACGCCTCAGGCGTGACAGGTGTCTGAAATCACTATCAAATCACGTCAATCATATTGACCGGCGACAGCCCGTGAATCATTAGCGTGAATGATTAACGTGCGACCTGGAAGTATAAAAGGGCGCCTTGCAAACATGACAAATCATCTCATCGTCTTCAGGGACTGTCTGTTTGAAAACGCTACTCAATGAAACGGTAAGAAAATGAAATGTACAGCACACGAGTGTGTTTTTTCCTGCCTGGGAGAAGAGCGCGCACGAGAGGTTCTCGAGGGAATCCTCTGTGTGAACTGTGAGCGTTTTTCTCTTAAAACGCTCCGCTCTCGTCTGGCCCTCTTCTCGAGTGAAGGGGGTTCAACGTCTGGTCCGCGTGGTCCCGCTCGTGCCGAGGCAGAGCGGCGACTTGCATCATGGGCTTCCAGATAGAGCTCATCGATCATCTTGAGAGTCCTGTAAACCTCTCAAATGATTCGACGGCTGACGAGGGCGAACTGCAGGCACCAATGGTTTCCTGCAGTTGCTGCTCTTCAGGACGAGCAGGAGATGGCTGAGGAGGTTTATAATCAGGTAGATCCTGAACCCTCTCAGCCACCCTGCCCCGTGTATGCAGACCTGGTGGATGTTGTGGAGCGCGCCGCCAACAGGCTGTAGCTGCCATGACGACGCGCTAGAGGAGAGACCGCTCGCGGTAGGCTTGGCGATCGGTTTCTCCCCTGCCATACACCACCAGCTCAGGTGAGCCTTCCATTCCTTCCTGATCTTCACACGGAGATCGAGAGGGCATGGAAGAGCCCATACTCTGCCCGTATTCACCGACATCAGCGGGTTAATTTCGCTGATGTTGAGGGGATCGCAGAGCATGGGTATGTGTCGATGCCGCCCATTTGACGAGTCGTTTGCGAACTATCTCGTGTCTGGGCAGGCGTCGACACTGAGAGCTCCAACCCTGCAATCCAAACCGCTAAAGTCAACAGCACGTTTGAATGGCAGAGCATACACGACAGCGGTTCAGGCTGGTGCTTCCCTGCACACTATGGCGGTGCTGCAGGCATACCAGGCCGACCTGCTGCAGGATCCTGCATACCGCTGAGATCCGGTTCCACACCCAGGCAGGCGGGAGGGCCTGGCCCTTCACGGTCCGAGGACCGTAGACAGGGCCAGAGAGCCAGTGTCGCCTCTCGTGCGCCCCCTCCGTGGAGGAACAGGGCGCAGAAGAGGCGTGACTCCCGCAAGAAGAGGGATCTGAGGGAGGTTATCCAGCACAAGCGCACACAGTGTCGCTGATGGATAATCTCCCCGGAGGGCTTCATTAAAAAGAAATCCAGCCCTCTCCTCTCTTCTGACTCCCCAGACGTTCATTACATCAGGCCTGGGGCTGGGCCTATGATAAGAACGATGTTCCAATGGCCCGCCTAGGCTTGGCTAGTAGAAACGCCTCTTTCAGGCATGTAAAGTGGTGGACCCCAGGGTCATAAAGAACTATCTGGCGAGTCTTCACTCCGCACGCCGCAGGTGAGCTGACTGGTCTTTTAAGAGTAATTTTTTGTGAATTAAAATTCCGAGATGTATCTCTCTACAGACCTCGTTCCCTGTATAGAGCTATGGGGTCATGTCAAGGTAATAAGGTAAGAGAAGTTTCCTGGATCATTAGGGCCCTGAAGTTCCCCGTTAGGTGGCCAGAACGATAACTATGTTAGCCTTCGGGCTGTTAGCCACCTCAGGGTAGAGTAGTTGGTCTCTCTCTTAGAATTTTTTACTTAGAGTGTTGACTGACGCTAGAGCTTCAGATAGATCTTATGTCTGGCCCACGGGTCGGTTGACTTCTTCCTGAGTATTTCGCCCCTTGAGCTCTGTTTGGGTTTCATTAGGCTGAGCGATTCTGCAGCCCTTTGTATGGAATAATACAGACTATATTCTTTAGTAAGGCTGTGGCTCCTCCGAGCCCTCAGATTGATCTATGCTTGCAGGCTGGCCCTCACCAGGGCCACCTCTGTAGCTGGCCTAGGCTGTGCCAGGGATAATAGAGGCGCTCTGCTAAAAAATATAGCATTTCTTCCTCTGACCCTTCACTTTGTGAATGTTGGTTTCTAGCATCCCTGTATAAACAGCCTCCTCCCGTGGGAGTCGTTAGGCCAAGGCCCGCCCCCTTCTCTGCATTCTGGGGTGACTAGAGTAATGCAGCGTGGTGCAGAGGATGGTTTGTAAGGACATGGTAGGCCTCAAACAGGCCTCCGTGGTATATATGTCTTTATTGAGCAGGGTTAGGCCGTCTTTCGCTTCACGAGGAAGACTGGGTTTCCTGCCCGACCCTGCCATGCAGAACTGGCCTACGGATTTAGGCCGCCAGTTTAGGCTTCACTCACCTCGCTGAGCTACTGCTCGAGCGCTAGGTTGTAGGTGGTTGGCTTTCATTCAAGCCCCACTCCCCTAGGTTGGGCACAGATACATTTCTGTCACCCCTAGAGCCGCTGGCAGGCCCGCACCCTGGTAACCTCAGGGTGAGGTGTGAGTATTCCCCTGTGATACAGGGTAGGTCTGAGAACTTCACTCCCAGTTCTGTTTTATCCTACCTCGCACCACTATGGCTCGGGTCGAGTATGAAGTAAGCTTCACTTCTTCTTTGGTCGAAGTACGCTCCCCTGAAGCCAGAGCATTGCCCTGAGCTGACGCCCATGCATAGATGGTAGGCCCCTGACTAACTGGGGCCTCCGTTGAGGCAGAGTGGCGTATGTTGTACTCCCCTTGTTTTAAGGGTGCTAGCTTTCTTGCGGAGTACACTGCCATGGGCAATGTGATTAGGCACCAGGATGCTGTAGGCGCTGTGTAAACAGTTTTTCTGCCAACGAAGGCTGCGCCATTAGGTAGTAGGCCTCAGCAGCCTTCCTTGATTGGACAGCCCCCCCAGAGGGCACTGTAGGCCAGCTCACTTTACGTGGTTGGCCTTGGTGGTTCGGGCAGTTGACTCACTGATGGGTAGTAGGCCTTAAACAGGCCTCCTCGGAGGTGAGTCCCAACATTGTGGGACATACCTTATAGCGCTACTGGAAGCCCATTAGTAAATTATGCTGTGTAGTATGGTTTCCAACAGTGTACTTTATGGCAGAATATGACTTGCTATTAGCTAGTAGGCCCGACCAGGCCTCCCTGATAGGCGAGTCCCCAGCTGACTGGCCTTAGCAGGCCACCTTATACTATCACCCTGACTCAGGGCTCAAAGCTACCAGTGGTTATCAGGTAGTAGGCCACTCAGGCCTCCCTGAAGGTGAATTCCCACTTAAGATGGTTATCAGTTAGTAGGCCTCACCCGGCCACCCTGAAGGCGAATTCCCACTTACGTTGGCTATCAGGTAGTAGGCCTCTCTGGGCCTCCCTGAATGTGAGCTCCCAAATATTGTGGCTGTCAGGTAGTAGGCCTCACCAGGCCTCCCTGAAGGTGAGTTCCCACATGCTGTGATTATCAGGTAGTAGGCTCCTCCAGGCCTCCTTGAATGAGAACAGTCAGGTAGTAGGCCTCACCAGGCCTCCCTGAAGGCGAGTTCCCACAGATAGTGGTTACCAGGTAGTAGGCCTCACCAGGCCTCCCTGAAGGTGAGCTCCC
Organism: Siphateles boraxobius; assembly: GCF_051911475.1. Lineage (NCBI taxonomy): Eukaryota > Metazoa > Chordata > Actinopteri > Cypriniformes > Leuciscidae > Siphateles > Siphateles boraxobius. The sequence continues at coordinate 27,915,475 of NW_027508734.1, read as the reverse complement.
CACATACTGTGGTTGTAAGGTAGCAGGCCTCACCGGGCCTCCCTTAAGGTGAGTTCCCACGTACTGTGGTTATCAGGTAGTAGGCCTCTCTTGGCCTCTCTGAAGGTGAGCATCTCACATACTGTGGTTATCAGGTAGTAGGCCTCTCTGGGCCTCCCTGAATGTGAGCTCCCAAATATTGTGGCTGTCAGGTAGTAGGCCTCACCAGGCCTCCCTGAAGGTGAGTTCCCACATGCTGTGATTATCAGGTAGTAGGCTCCTCCAGGCCTCCTTGAATGAGAACGGTCAGGTAGTAGGCCGCACCAGGCCTCCCTGAAGGTGAGTTCCCACAGATAGTGGTTACCAGGTAGTAGGCCTCACCAGGCCTCCCTGAAGGTGAGCTCCCCACATACTGTGGTTGTAAGGTAGCAGGCCTCACCGGGCCTCCCTGAAGGTGAGTTCCCACGTACTGTGGTTATCAGATAGTAGGCCTCTCTTGGCCTCTCTGAAGGTGAGCATCTCACATACTGTGGTTATCAGGTAGTAGGCCTCTCTGGGCCTCCCTGAAGGTGAGCACCCCACATACTGTGGTTATCAGGTAGTAGGCCTCACGGGCCTCCCTGAAGGTGAATTCCCACTTACGTTGGCTATCAGGTAGTAGGCCTCTCCGGGCCTCCCTGTAACGTTCCCTAGTGGTGCTGGGTTTATGAAGCTAGTGGTCACTTGCTATCAGTTTCAGCTAGCCTTAATAGGCAGCTGCTGAAGGCGAGCTTGCGCCCTGGCTCGCTAAAGTGTTCATTCTCTGCTATTGGTTCCCTCCCGGAACCTTTTCTGCCTACAGCCTGGTTTGCCTACAAGGCAGACCTTGTGCTCCCCTCACCGAGGGTCTCTATGAGCATGCGGCTTCCTGAGTCTGGTCAGACGGTCCTAGGCCTCTCGTGAGGCCTCCCAGTTAGATCAGCCCTTAGGCCTTCACAGGCCTCCTCAGTGTTTTGAAACACAGACACTGGGTTGATCCATGGATCGAGTAGAGAACTCCCCTCGCTAGCAAGGGTTGAAAAGCACTATGCTGAGTCATACTCTCCGGGATATCCCGTCTCTGAGATCCGGGCCGAGTGGTTCTCTGCCAGCTTCGCAGTCCCTCGGGTTGGATGCCTTACTTAAGGCATTTGTCCAGAGGCTCTGTCTTCAGACAGACAGGATTTGGCCAGACTAAGTGTCTATGTACTGGCGCCAGGTCAGGCCGTCCTGGTGGCATTTCGGGGTGAGTACGTTCCCCTGAATAGTGACTGGCTGGGGTTCCCTTGGGTTCCCTAGCCACATTCCCTAGAAGGGACCCCTTCTAATTGGAAGCTGAGGTTCCAGGCCCGGAGCCGGCCCTGGTAGACCTTTCATTTAACCATGTTTATGAAGGTTTTTCTGTGAGGCTGTAGCTTGGGCTATGACCGTAGGAAATGCTGTCACTGACAGCCCAGTGTGACCTGAGGGTGAGTGGTTCTAGCGTTTCATTTGAAGTTGCTGGTTCTGACAGTTGTCACTGCCACTTGGCATGCACTCCCCTTAGCATGGCGGCGTTGGTATATCGTTCCCCATAACGTCGTTGACGTATTGTTGAGTTCCCTTCGAAAGGGAACGTCTCAGGTTACGACTGTAACCTATGTTCCCTGAGAACAGGGAACGAGACAATACGTCTCCCTGCCATGCCTCGGGGCTTGCCTACCGTACAGTCCCTTCAGACGATAAGGTGATTTGTCATGTTTGCAAGGCGCCCTTTTATACTTCCAGGTCGCACGTTAATCATTCACGCTAATGATTCACGGGCTGTCGCCGGTCAATATGATTGACGTGATTTGATAGTGATTTCAGACACCTGTCACGCCTGAGGCGTTCCCCATAACGTCGTTGACGTATTGTCTCGTTTCCTGTTCTCAGGGAACATAGGTTACAGTCGTAACCTGAGACGTTTCTGTAGTATTTCTGAATACTAGTGTTATACCTTCCCAAAAACTTTTCTCTTTTTTTGTATCTTTATTATTTTGTATACATTTTTGCTACTTTAAAAAATGTAATTTAAATATTGAAATCAAGCTTTCTTGTGTTAACTCTTCACATCAAAAGTATGCCATTGAAAAAACGCAATGAGTTAGCAAACATTCAGTCTCCGTAGTCAAGGCGAGGCATACAGAAGATTCAAATCCGGCCTCCTTGGCTGTACAGGGATAACAGGGAATGTATATAAACCAGAGAGTTCAAGTGCAAGGCCGTCACCTCAGGGGAGCCTGCAGAATCACTAGCGGCCCAAACACACAAGACAGCGGCAGCCATCACAGACAGCACAGATGATAGTGGTAATATCTCTGGGATCACCTGACTCAGATGCGTTAGTGCTATTACCACTTGACTGGACAGTGCAGAGACTACTGGACTTAAAATCCACGCAGAACATTCAGAGGAGGACCTTCTTTGTTCTGGGGTTAATTTGGTGCTCAAACTGGAGGTTGTGGAAGATTGTGAACTGAGCTCATGGGCTGGAGCGGACTCTGGAGCGGACTCTTGACTAAGCTCTGGGCTCGCTTGAGCGTGGCTGGAGCCGACACTGGACTGTGCTCAGTGGCTGGAGCCGACACTGGACTGTGCTCAGGGGCTGGAGCCGACACTGGACTGTGCTCAGGGGCTGGAGCTGACACTGGACTGTGCTCAGGGGCTGGAGCCGACACTGGACTGTGCTCAGTGGCTGGAGCCGACACTGGACTGTGCTCAGGGGCTGGAGCTGACACTGGACTGGGCTCAGTGGCTGGAGCCGACACTGGACTGTGCTCAGGGGCTGGAGCTGACACTGGACTGTGCTCAGAGGCTGGAGCCGACGCTGGACTGTGCTCAGTGGCTGGAGCCAATGCTGGACTGTGCTCAACGCTGGACTGTGCTCAGGGGCTGGAGCCGACACTGGACTGTGCTCAGGGGCTGGAGCCGACGCTGGACTGTGCTCAGGGGCTGGAGCCGACACTGGACTGTGCTCAGGGGCTGGAGCTGACACTGGACTGTGCTCAGGGGCTGGAGCCGACGCTTGACTGTGCTCAGTGGCTGGAGCTGATGCTGGACTGTGCTCAGGGGCTGGAGCCGACACTGGCTTGTGCCGACACTGGACTGGGCTCAGTGGCTGGAGCCGACACTGGACTGTGCTCAGGGGCTGTAGCCGACACTGGACTGTGCTCAGGGGCTGGAGCCGACACTTGACTGTGCTCAGTGGCTGGAGCCGATGCTGGACTGTGCTCAACGCTGGACTGTGCTCAGGGGCTGGAGCCGACACTGGACTGTGCTCAGGGGCTGGAGCCGACACTGGACTGTGCTCAGTGGCTGGAGCCGACACTGGACTGTGCTCAGGGGCTGGAGCCGACACTGGACTGTGCTCAGGGGCTGGAGCCGACACTTGACTGTGCTCAGTGGCTGGAGCCGATGCTGGACTGTGCTCAACGCTGGACTGTGCTCAGGGGCTGGAGCCGACACTGGACTGTGATCAGGGGCTGGAGCAGACACTGGACTGTGCTCAGGGGCTGGAGCCGACACTTGACTGTGCTCAGTGGCTGGAGCCGACACTGGACTGTGCTCAGGGGCTGGAGCGGACGCTGGACTGTGCTCAGTGGCTGGAACCGATGCTGGACTGTGCTCAACGCTGGACTGTGCTCAGGGGCTGGAGCCGACACTGGACTGTGCTCAGGGGCTGGAGCCAACACTGGACTGTGCTCAGTGGCTGGAGCCGACACTGGACTGTGCTCAGGGGCTGGAGCCGACGCTGGACTGTGCTCAGTGGCTGGAGCCAATGCTGGACTGTGCTCAACACTGGACTGTGCTCAGGGGCTGGAGCCTACACTGGACTTTGCTCAGGGGCTGGAGCCGACACTGGACTGTGCTCAGGGGCTGGAGCCAACATTGGACTGTGCTCAGTGGCTTCAGCCGACAGAACGGCATTGGTATCGTTGTAATCTTGTTGTAAAAGTACTAGAATCTCCCACTAATATCTATGGCCATGAGTTCGTTTCTAACCCACGCCCAAACAAATCCATCAACTCACTGTCCTTTCACAATTTCAAATGGCAAAATTACACAAAATCTTCAACATACTCCTCAATCCTGCGGCCATTTTGGTAAACCGAGCACAGCTTCTCCATATCCTTTTCGAATTGTGTGTGAGGTCTGGGGTGCTTCTCAATTCTTATTTATGCATCCTCGTTTCCTTTCCTCACGCCTCAGCTCCACCCCCTGAAGAATGCAAAGAAAGAAAAGGAGGAATCGAAGGAAAGCTTATTTGTATATTAAAATATTTGATCACTCGAGCATCACTTCACAGTGTCATCAGCTGCACTCAAAGGATCTGCCCTTATGTTTTTTAAGTCATCATTTAACTCATCATAAAATGTTTATTTTACTTCGTATTTATGTGTATGTATGTATACATATGTATATATTTATTTTCTTATTTTAGACTTATTTTCTGTACAGCACTGCGGTCAACTATTGTTGTGTTTATTTGTGCTTTATAAATAAAAGAAATGAAACAAAACAAAAGAGTAGAATCCAATACGATGCAAGAATCTAAACGATTGTAGACAAAGTAATAGTGTGTAACTCAAACACACAAAACAGAACAAAACAAAATAGAAAAACAAACAACACCAGACAAAGAACTGCAGGGCACTATAAACAAGATAATGAACTCAAATACAAACAGGTGTGCTCGAATTAATGAAACAATGACTCACCATAGCAAAAAATTATGAGCGAGAACACAATACAAAGGGAAGCAGGAAAACAAAGAGAAGCAAACTAAGAGTCTTCAAAACCAAGATACAATGAAAACGGGACACCCATACCTGAAATATATTGTTTTTTATGATGAATTTCTGGCAACCACAGCACCAGGTTTTTTTTACTGTAAATTTAACAGGATATTTTTACCGTGTCCACAGTTCAGTGAATGATTTATGTAATTGTGCTCCACAGAACCAAAAACTAAAATCCTGATCTGAAGATTCTATAATGTAACATTAAGAACTTCCTTATCCCCTTTTAAAATTTTGAATAGTTTTAATCTAATAGTTTAATTCATGGCTCAGATCCTTAACCACTAGACACACTCTGTGATGATCACAAACAAAGACTGTAATATTTCCACTCAGGCTTACATACACACACACACAAAACAATATTTGTTGGAGAAAAACCAGCCTCGCCTGGGGGTGATGAGCAGATGTGAAATGTCGATCCCATGGTCCTTTTCATTTCAGATGTATTCCCCTTTTCGAATCCCCGCTCTCACTGTATTTTCTCAAGTGTTCATTGTTGAAACTATAGATCCATTTTTCTTGTGTTATCAAAACCTGGACAAAACAAGAGATAAATAGAATAAAAAGCAAAGGAAAAAGAAAGTGACTTACATCAAATTTATCCTTCCTTCCCAAGCTTTTCTGCTGTGCCTGCACAAATTTTGCATCGTTGGCAGTGAAACAGTAGGAAGAGAGGCCCAGTAGCGTGTGTTAGTGGCTTAGTGCGCATACTCTTCCTCACATCAATGAATGTGTGTGCGTACGTACATACTGTGTGTGAGAGAGAAAGTGTTTTCTTGACAGATTATTATATATGAGCACAGGGACTGTGTGTATACCTATGGATGTTGGCAGCTATGAAGGACCTTTCTATGTAAGGGCTGTTTATGATGTTTCTGAAGAGCAGTCACTCTGCAGTCATCCATTCCATAAAAAACTTTAACACATGTGCACATAAACCAGTAAAGCCATGGGAAGAAAACAAAGCAACATAGTGAGAATACTAGCCTCAAACACATATACACAAGGTCTCTCTCCGTTACACACACATCCTCAGGAAATATGGAAGGCTGCATGGTGTATCAAAACTCTGTATCGCATGTGATGACATAAAATCTGGAAAAGTGAAAAGGCACAAAAAAATGTTCCCGCTCTCTCTCTCTCTCGCCTTATCTGACCTGTTGTAATGAGGCTGAATGTTCTTGGCACATGTGCTGTGCTCAGTCACAGCTGACATCTCTGTGGCTCTGTCTTTTATGGGGAGATTGTATGAATAAGAGATTATTGAAACTAATATCCCTTACTTTATGCTAAATTATAAAAACCATTAGGGGGCTTTGGTTCTTAAAAGACACACAATAAAATCTCTCTCTATAGGGCATGTTTTCCAGATGTGCTGCTGCAGGACGTTTCTCGCCAAGTTCTCTGAGGAGGTTTACTTTAAACAAACGTATCTTGGCGTGCTCAGCAAGGGAAAGGAGGGTGATTTTACAAAAGGTTCATCGCTCATTTTTATGTGGAGGTTTTGGATGCTTTCGACCGTCCATCTGTTAGGAAACGTGCAACACGAAGTGAAACATAATGTCAAGTTTTGCAGTTTGTGGGAAAAATATATTTGATCCTTTTCTGCCATAGAAAATCTGTATTATGATCATTACTACTCTTGTGCTGTCTTCTTTCCATTAAAACTTGTATGCGGAAACCACTGTCATTCATTTATGAATGCCAAAGACTGTTTAAACTGCAGTCCAGACCATAATTGTGACATATGGGGCCATTAACGATTGTCAAAGCAAAACATGTGCTTTTTACTAACAATGCAAGTAAATCAAAGAAATCCCAGTCTTAATATTAGGCTTGAGGAATTGAATAGCTGAATGAGGTTTCTTGAGCACTGATGAGGTGCTTTAAAGTGTTAAGTGGTGTTTGAACACAGTTGTGTGATATGCAGAAGATTGAATAGGAATCTGATATGCTTGTTTATCAGGGGAGGATTCTGCCAGAGACACCTGGCAACCAAAACACCATGGCCAGCCAATGACCTTCTCCCACGCGGGCTAACAGCCAATAACATCGTCCGACAGGGGCCAACAGCCAATGACCTTTTGTTGACCAGCCTGAACCAGCCAATGAACTTTTCCATACAGATAATTAATAGCCAACAAGCCATCCTACACACAAGGTTGTGTATCAATTTCCAATTAACACATTTAATAAATGAGTAAAGCAAAATTTATTAATTAGACATGGATTTAAATTTTACCGCATTTAAAAATAAGTAAATTAATAAATATTATCTAGAAATATAAATTTGAACATTTATGTATGTCATAAACCAAGAGGAAGTGGTTTCAAAGGACAAAAATAACTACCATATAGCATGAACATTTTTTATTTAAATGCAGTTTCTTTGTGAGGCATTCAAAACACAAAAATGTATAAGGACAACACATTAAAACGTCACAGCAGCTCCTAATATATTGAAATTATGAAATGAATAAATAAAAAAACAAACTGTTGAATCGGAGTTTTCACTAAACACCCTCAACTATAGAAAAGTTCATGTTTGGCAACATGTAATTGAAATAATTTTAAGCTACAGAATGTAAATAAGAGCGTGAGGTAATGAGATTGACGGATTCATTTGTTGTATAGCGATGGGTGAATGCTGTGAAGCAGAGATAACGGTGTCAGTCCAGAGTGTCAGATAAAGTCAAGCCTGTTGGTAGGAGGATGTGGTGGATGATATTAATGAGCATATTAAAACAGGAGATGGAGAGAGAAGCAACAGAGTAAACAGTCTCAGCATAGCTGAAATTCCTAGAGTAAACCCACTGAATTCCACTCCTCTACATGAATCAGAACAGTGCAGCTCCAGCCCTATTTGTTCTCTGCCTCCCTTTTACAAACCATCTGCAGTCTTTTACCGGGATTAAGATCTGCCCTCATTCATAGTTCAAGAAATCAACACTGTTCAGAGGGGAAAAAATACCCTAGAATTAAATATTGAGCCACAAATTTATGACTTCTGACTCTAACCTTAAAACACCCACTTCTTTTTTCATTAACCCTTAGGAACTGCCTTTGTGGTGTGATTTTTAAGCACATGGCACGTGTTTCAACGGTTGACAGCTAACTTAAAGTTCATCTATCCCAGTCTGCGTGATGGATGCAAACAGTCCACAAGGATGAATAAACATTACTTAATATCAGTTTTGTTGAGTGCAGTGGAGTTGAGCCAAGTTCATCATGGTACTGCTCATTTCAGTTGGACTGGACTGAGTGCAGTTAAGCAAAATGGAAATGTTAAGTTGAGCTAAGGCTAATTTAAACAGACCCATTTGATTTGCATTGAATTTGGATTAACTAAACAGAGCTGCATTTCCCAGAAGATCGCAGAACCATTACCACAAATGGATCAACTTAGCTCAGTATAATTTTGAGAAATGCAGCCCAGGTTACATGTGTTGGCTGGCAGTGTTGGGCAAGCTAAGCTACCAACAAAATCATTATTTAAGATAAGCTGACAGCTGTTGCATAGAGAAAGTTCCCAATTATAGCCTACTAGGTAGTATGTGGAAACTAGGGTAAACTAAATTAGTAAAACTCAACTCTTCACTCATTCAATCCCACAATGCACCGCAAAAATGAGTGTACAACCGATTTATGCTTAATGACTATAGAATACCCATAATGAATTAACTTTGTACCGAATTGACCGGTGTTTGATCCAAAGATGGTGCCCGTAGCTGAATGATCCATCCATCCTTTTTCCAAACCACTGGTGCAGGTATGGTGTGGCGCTACAGTGTAAAATCATACATCACTCTTTTTTAATTGATTATTAAATTGTTTAACTAATATTTATGCTAGTTTCCATGACTAATTCAAGATAAATATTTTCAGTACTGCTGGAGCTGCCAGTTTGCTAAGTTTCAAATGATTTTTAAACAGCGAGCACAAACTATGCAAAAGCGGCAGGCCTTGCTTTCATCACTATTAGTGGAGTACACAGCCACCATTGCTAACATTGCACGAGTGCCCATTACTGGCAGTACCCTTGTGATGTGTTTAAATGTAACACCCTGCATCAATTGGAATACACAATGGAGATAATTTATTATTTATAGTTTTTTTCCCCCTTATTAATTTGTTTATGCACCGTTCTATAGACCTGTATGCTTGGGCATATAGTCATTGGCTGTGCTGCGACAACTGCGCGAACCTATGGCGAGGCGGATCATGCGCACGAACCAATCAGGTCGCTTCGCGCCCTGGCGCGTAATAGCCCGCCAGAATGGGCGTGGCTTATAGCTATATAAGGCTCCATTCTCCGCCATGAAACCAGGTTAAATCGACTGAAGCGATCCCACGATCTAAGCACAGTAGCACATCAGGTTATGCAATACTCGTTCCCTCATGCAATACTAACCTAACCCTAACCCTAACCTTACATAGGAGACCACTGACATGTTGTCTCTCCGGACCAAGATGTGGTGTCCCTTTAGATATGGTGACCACTCTCATCTCCAGACAATTGATATGTAGGCTCCTCTCTGGGCTTGACCATAGACCAGAGATGGGCCTGCCCTTGTAAAGGGCCCCCCAACCTAGGTTGGAGGTGTCTGTTGAGATAACTTTCCTCTTTTAAATCACACCCATATTCACGACGGTTTGGTACCAGCCGGCTGCTTTCCAAGGAGCCAGGGCTGTGACACAGGGGGGTTTACATGCACTTCATAAGGCACACACGCACATTTGCGCTCACATACAATGTCTCTCGCTCTCTCCTTCTCTGCTGCGCGCTACACGGTTTGGAGCTCGCAAGCTCTAGATTCCGGGAGATTTGAACTAATTTGCGGGCATCAGGGAGCCGCTATCAATATGCGGGGGATATCCCTCTATGGATTTTGGTTGCTAAGGTGCTCGACAATGGAGCTAGGGAGGGGCTAGGAAGTGTTGAGGGGATTCATGATTGGCTGTTTGCTGCCCAGAGTCAAACGAGACCACCCACATGTTTCTATGACAATTCAGTCCGGAGATATCCCTTTGATCTCTTTCAAAGGAAGACTATGGAACTTGTTGATAAGGTGCTCTAAATGGTTGCTAAGGCGTGGCTTGATAGCTTGGTAACGAGTGCCCAGATGGTAATGGGGTTAAAGAGACAAATACAGCTTAACAAATAAATAGTTGTTTTTTACTCAAATTCACTGTACGATTTTCTATAAGCACTGTATTTTATTATGTAACCAAAAAAAAACCCAACAGATATAAATTGCAATTGCAACTCAGTTTTATTAACCCGACTACAGGATAAACAACAATAACATAGTAAACGTAAGAACATTATAAACTGACTGAATAGGTCATCAAAATTAAAACATATAACTTGTCAGGTTTTTTGATGTGAGTGTGTGTGTGTGTGTTTGTGTTTTTTTTTCCGCGTGCTATGTGGCAAATAAGTAACGGGGTTTGAGTGTGTCAGGGTTGTGATTTTTTTTCTCAAAATGGCCACTGCTCTACATGTAGTGAATAACAGGTGAGCACATGGCATGCATGATATTAAGAAATCATGTATTTTGTTGAAATAACAAAGATCATTTTCACATGTAATAGAATTCTATCTTTATTTGATGTAACTGGGTTGAGACGTTGAGCTTGACAACCACAATATCACAATTCTAAATAAGTTATAGGCTAGTTATAAAAGAAGGTCGTAACTTGCCTGTGTCTGCACACAATGTTGTTCAGAAGACTTCTATGATGTTACTTCCTGTTATTGATGTCACATAAGGATTTGTTCATTATTGTTATGGGGAGAAGGATTTGTGTAACGTGGTTGAGGGATTACTGAGGTACGGAACTAAATAATGTGATTTTAATGAATAATCATAAATTTACTTAGAAAAAAAAACATTACCAGCAAAAAAAGCACAGATAGATATTCATGGGAAGATCATTTCTAATATAAAGTTAATTGTATGTCATTATTTTTTAACTTTATTAAAGGAGACATTTCAATTGATACGAACTTGATTTTGGTGACCCAATAGTAAAATACACTTAAAAAGGTCAGAGGGACTCAAATCATACCGGTTTCGTGGGGATATTGGGTGCTTCTCAATTCTTATTTGTGCATCCTCGTTTCCTTTCCTCACGTCTCAGCTCCACCCCCTGTAGGATGCGAGGGAAGGCTGCAAGGAAAGAAAATGAGGATGGAGGAATCGAATGAAAGCTTTTTTATACAATGGAATACTTGATCACTTGAGCATCACTTCACAGAGTCATCAGCTGCACTCAAAGGATATGCCCTTATGTTGTAAAGTTTGTTTATTTAAGGAATTCATAATAAATAATAAAGCAAGATACCCTGTTGAAATGTGAGATGCGTGGTTTATATAAACTGCAAGGAAGTATAAATTATTGTGACCAATGTGAAGGGGGAGGAGAATTTATTTGTGCGTCACTTTTAGTCAATAAAGCTTTTCTGCAAAGGATAGACCTGTGTATCCTTGCTCATGACTCCTCAGCAAGCCTCCTCGCCCCTCGATCCTCACCTCCTCGCGGTGCAATTAGAGATTTGAGATGTCCTTCAAGATGGCTGAGCTAGATCGGTTTTCGGGTCATAGGATGGAGGACGGAGGAGCGAGGAGGGACATTAAGGCCCTATCCCAAATGGCACACTCCGGACTTCCTCAGAGTCCACACTTTGGTAATGTCATGTAGTGCAGACCTAGGGCCCTTGGCGCGAGTCCACGAGGGTGCATTGAGAATACCTCTCAACAGACAGACCTTTGAGACAGACTCGATCGAGCCTTATCCCTCTCCATACGGAGCCTGAAAGGTCATCTCATCAGTCCCTCTATTAGATAAAAATAACAAATATCATATAAAAATATTACACTATTTAGCATCGAACACGAACAGGATTACTTTTCTTTTCCCCAAATCTTATCTCCATGTCAACTACACAGCCTGCTTTTACAGTTCTATTTTTTGATATTGTGTATGCTACCTGGGCATTAGACAATATACATGCTTATTTAAAGGCAATGGAAATGACTTTAGCAGAGTCACGCGACAAATGTGTAAGGGAGACAGCCCCTGTGGTAAAAACTGGTAGAAAGTGGTCAGCAAAGAAATCTGTAGTAGAGGCAAAGGCTGACCTTCAAATTGGGGATATCGTGGGACAGGTACAGCATGGAAGAGGGGGTTTTGGGCTCAGTTTAGCTCCTCCTAAATGGCACAAGGCAGGCCCAGCCCAAAGGAGGAAGCTGGTAGTCAACGAGGTGCGAAAGCAGGAGGAGAGGATGAGATGTATAAAGGCCATTTCCCAGGCCAAGCAGGGAGAGTGGATGAGATGGGAGAGTGTGGAACAACGCAAAATGGGCTGGCAAGACCTTTGGTCAATGGAAGAGAGTAGGATCAGTTTCCTTATTAGGTCAACATATGATGTTCTCCCATCACCGCAGAACCTAAACCTCTGGGTTGGAGAGGATCCATCTTGTCCTTTGTGTTCATCACCTGCCACATTAAGGCACATTTTGACAGGATGTAAGGTGGCTCTTAGCCAGGGTCGGTTTACTTGGCGCCATGACCAAGTATTGCGATGTTTGGCTTTAGCATTGGAAGGCAAGCGTAGTATGACCAATAAATTGCCGCCTGTTCTAGCAAAACATTACACGCAGAAGACAATATTCCTCCGCCCAGGCGAGCAACCACCAAGAAAAGGTGCTAACACCAATTCTCGCCCAGGACAACTGGAAGCTGCTAGGGACTGGAAGATGCTGGTTGATCTTGATCAACGGCTTATTTTTCCACCTGAGATTGCCACCACTAACCTACGACCAGATATTGTTTTGTGGTCTGGATCAGCACGCATTGTTCAACTGATAGAGTTAACAGTGCCATGGGAGGATGCGGTAGATGAGGCATATGAGAGGAAGAAACTGCGGTATGCTCATCTGGCCACTGAAGCAGAACAGCGAGGATGGAGAGTCCAGGTTTATCCAGTGGAAGTGGGTTGTCGTGGTTTTGTGGCACACTCTACAACCCGGTTCCTCAGAGACGTCGGATTCAGTGGCCAAGAGTTGCGTCGTACAGTAAAGAACTTATCTGAAGCAGCAGAAAGGAGCAGCAACTGGCTGTGGTTGAGACGGAAAGATTCTAGCTGGCTGTGTACAGGCCGCCATGCTACGGTGTCGTAGAATTCTCGAAAACTTGAAAGGTCTGTTGGTTTATTTGTATAGGTTGTATAGTATTTACAGTCATTACGTTCCTGTGTATATTGCGTGAATGACGGGTGGTTGGGCAGATATTGTGTTTTGCGGTAGGTGGTATGCCATACGGAACCGTTGCCACTGAAACTGCATATTAACGCACCAGTGGGGCTCGACAGCATTAGTCAAACGGGTTGGCGCGTATGGTTGGGTTGCGGAGAGATTGTGAGATTGTGGTTAGGTCTCAGCAGCAACTGTTGGTTTATTTGTATAGGTAGTATAGTATTTACAGTCATTACGTTCCTGTATATATTGCGTGAATGACGGGTGGTTGGGCAGATATTGTGTTTTGTGGTAGGTGGTATGCCATACGGAACCGTTGCCACTGAAACTGCATATTAACGCACCAGTGGGGCTCGACAGCCTTAGTCAAACGGGTTGGCGCGTATGGTTGGGTTGCGGTGAGATTGTGGTTAGGTCTCAGCAGCAACTGTTGGTTTATTTGTATAGGTTGTATAGTATTCACAGTCATTACGTTCCTGTGTATATTGCGTGGATGACGGGTGGTTGGGCAGATATTGTGTTTTGTGGTAGGTGGTATGCCATACGGAACCGTTGCCACTGAAACTTCATATTAACGCACCAGTGGGGCTCGACAGCCTTAGTCAAACGGGTTGGCGCGTATGGTTGGGTTGCGGAGGGATTGTGAGATTGTGGTTAGGTCTCAGCAGCAAGAGGGAAGTAGAGGTCAGTAAGCTGGGCTGAGTTGAGTGGGGGACGGAGGGGGTGACTCTGGGACGCCAGAGTCACTGTCGAGCCCTCTTGAGGTGTCGTGGGCTAGTCGACGAAACACTGAGGCCGGAAGGTGCCCACTTGAAGACCCTAGAGATGTTCCCTACTCCGCTCAATCCAGAGGGTTGTTATGGGGGGACCACACTGTGGTTGCAGCCGTTGTGTGTGCTGACGCGCAATACACTGTATTAACACCAGACAGAAAATTCACGTCACCAGATGGAAAGAATGGATGGAGAAGCATAGGTTACTGTAAAGCTACGTCTTAGTTGGTGATTATCTTGGCGAAAGCCGAGTACAAATCAGCATGAAGTTTTAACATCTACTCTCGTGTAATGGAAATCAAAGGATGTAACGTTATTGTATATAATAATACACAATGTTCCATTTGAACTAAGATTACAATTTTACACATAATGAAAATATGCGTGAGTTTCAGATGAATTTACAGGTTTAAATATTCATAATACGTTTACATATGACTCAGTAAAGCCCTGACATTCAGTTCTATTTATTTAATGAATCATAATCGTATTATTCAGCGCACTATTATTAGCCTATGTTTGAGACATCAACCACTGGTCGATGACCATAATGTTTGTATATACTGTAGGTAATAACTGGTAAAATGTACACATAGGTCATAAAAACCATAATGATGCTTACACTTAAATATTTCTACTCAGCCATGATAACAATTGTCCATCTCCTCCCATCCGTTGTCTGATTGGCCTTTCGCAAGGATTCCTGGGTAGTTAAAGTGTGTGAACCCTGCATCCAAGCGGGCTTCGCGGAAGACCGCTTCAAGGGTACAAAGGGGGCGCTGCTGAGCACACTTCAGAGCGTTAAAAGGATGAATGGAACGGCTGACGGACTCGTAGACTCAGCGAGCACGCGCAATTTAAGTCCACGAGACCGAAAGCTGATGGAAAACCCAAAATTCCTATCTCAAAAAATTAGCATATTATGAAAAGGGTCTCTAAACAAGCTATTAACCTAATCATCTGACTCAACTAATTAACTCTAAACACCTGCAAAAGATTCCTGAGGCTTTTAAAAACTCCCAGCCTGTTTCATTACTCAAAACCGCAATCATGGGTAAGACTGCCGACCTGACTGCTGTCCAGAAGGCCATCATTGACACCCTCTAGCAAGAGGGTAAGACACAGAAAGAAATTTCTGAACAAATAGGCTGTTCCCAGAGTGCTGTATCAAGGCACCTCAGTGGGAAGTCTGTGGGAAGGAAAATTTGTGGCAAAAAACGCTGCACAACGAGAAGAGGTGACCGGACCCTGAGGAAGATTGTGGAGAAGGTGGACTGAGTCTGGAGTAGAAACATCCAGAGCCACCGTGCACAGGCGTGTGCAGGAAATGGGCTACAGGTGCCGCATTCCCCAGGTCAAGCCACTTTTGAACCAGAAACAGCGGCAGAAGCGCCTGACCTGGGCTACAGAGAAGCAGCACTGGACTGTTGCTCAGTGGTCCAAAGAACTTTTTTCGGATGAAAGCTAATTTTGCATGTCATTCGGAAATCAAGGTGCCAGAGTCTGGAGGAAGACTGGGGAGAAGGAAATGCCAAAATGCCTGAAGTCCAGTGTCAAGTACCCACAGTCAGTGATGGTCTGGGGTGCCATGTCAGCTGCTGGTGTTGGTCCACTGTGTTTTATCAAGGGCAGGGTCAATGCAGCTAGCTATCAGGAGATTTTGGAGCACTTCATGCTTCCATCTGCTGAAAAGCTTTATGGAGATGAAGATTTCATTTTTCAGCATGACCTGGCACCTGCTCACAGTGCCAAAACCACTGGTAAATGGTTTACTGACCATGGTATTACTGTGTTCAATTGGCCTGCCAACTCTCCTGTCCTGAACCCCATAGAGAATCTGTGGGATATTGTGAAGAGAAAGTTGAGAGACGCAAGACCCAACATTCTGGATGAGCTTAAGGCCGCTATCGAAGCATCCTGGGCCTCCATAACACCTCAGCAGTGCCACAGGCTGATTGCCTCCATGCCACGCCGCATTGAAGCAGTCATTTCTGCAAAAGGATTCCCGACCAAGTATTGAGTGCATAACTGAACATAATTATTTGAAGGTTGACTTTTTTTGTATTAAAAACACAAACTTTTATTGGTCGGATGAAATATACTAATTTTTTTAGATAGGAATTTTGGGTTTTCATGAGCTGTATGCCAATTTCATCAGTATTAAAACAATAAAATACCTGAAATATTTCAGTTGGTGTGCAATGAATCTAAAATATATGAAAGTTTAATTTTTATCATTACATTATGGAAAATAATAAACTTTATCACAATATGCAAATTTTTGGAGAAGGACCTGTATATCTATATGATGTCTATGCTGAGAAGCAGCCCCGGATGAAAACTCTATCTTAAAGATTTTTTTAAGTAAAAACCTACACATAGCCCCTTTAAGGTTTATAGCCTAGTTTCCAAGACAGAGTTCAAGATAGGTAAAAAAATTGAGGGGTAGAGGGTCTGTCCAAATAAACTTCCATTCCTTCCCTCCTTCACTTGACAAAGTTGAACACAGTTCAAAATGGTGTTGGGTATTCATTCCCACGAAGGGAATTGGGGAAGTGTCTAAAAGTTTTTTTTGTTTAATTGGTTTTAAAGAATTACAACTACAATCATTGAATAAACAAATACATAGCTAGGCTACTTAAAAAATAGTGACAAAAGTTAAGTAAAAATATGAAAATGTTTACCAATGGAAATTTACAGCTTTCTTAGTTTTTAAACATAACATTATATTTAGGTATTGCTAAAAACTACTTATTTCCTCCAAATTTACATTTATGAATACTTAATTTAGCTAAAAGAAGTGTGTAGGCTATCTCTAAAAGCAGCCCATGATGTGACCGATTAAGTGTAAAGAACTGACTCAAAAGAGCGATTCCTTTGCGAATCGGCCACTGCTATTCTAAACGACCGACAAAAACGGCGGGAATCAGACATTGTTGACAAAGTGCTGGAAAATAAATTCTGATGTTAGGCTACTGAGAGATGTGGTTAAACTAACAACTTCACTGTTTGTAATGAGGTAAACTACTATCGCCCTCTGTATAACATTAGACTTTATATTTATCTAATGGTGTTAAAAAAAATTAGATGTTAAAATTATAAGGGTGTGATGTGTGAGCATAACATTTCGAATTAAAAATGTAGACACAAGCATGAGGAGCTTGCGGTTTCATTACCCCTGACCTGAGAAGCTTGTCTACTTTACTCTCAAACTTATCAGCATATCCAAATTGGAATCAGTCCAACAATATACTCACTTAACTTGATATCGGTGGATGATGCTGATGTCAGTCGGTTATAGATTAACTAACGAATGAGCTGTAGATTATTACAGTAACCTCAACAATGTAAATGTACCATACTTTTGAATCAGCATTTTACTATCTCTTGTCTCTAGCCATTTGCCAGCTGGAATGACATAGTGTCTGTGACCTTGTACGCTTAAACCGGGACACCAAATGCATCAGCATCTTGAAAGCCATTTTATGGTATTGAGTAACCTGTTGGCTTTACGGTGAGCTTTAAGGCCTAGAAATGCAGTGCAATGGAAAATATGTACGTCCGCTGTAATTACAGGGCTGTATATCTATAAGATAACTTAATGCCTAAAATTCCTATCACTATATCCATCTCATGTAGACAGAAGAGAAATATACACTAGAGAGAGAAAGATAAAAGTTTATAGGAAAAATAAAAAAGGGGAAGGAGAACAGAGGCGAGAGTTGTATTTAGCTTGGTGTTCTGCGCCCTTCCTCTCTATTGGGACACTGTGCCTGTGTTCCAATACACGTCATACATCTTATCTCAGTGAACAGGGTATGCACTCACATGCGCACCTATAACAGTCCAAAGTCCAAGTACAGAATGACACACCTTCTCTATGTCATTCGGAAAGTCAATCTTCAGTCTTATTCAATTTATTTGCCTTCACCATATTGGTCTCCACTCTTTGTCAGCAGTTTTTTTTTATTGCAATGACTGAGGTTCGGTTCCCCCTGGATTAAAACAGGCTGCTAATGCACATAAAGGGATAGTTCATTCAAAAATGAAAATTCTTTCATAATTTACTTAATGAAACCCTCTTGTCATTCCAAACCTGTATTTTTTATTTTTTCCTCTGATGGAACGGAAAGGTGAAATAAATAAATAAATTTGGCGATTAAATGTTGTAAATGTAACATTAATTCCTAGATTTTTGTGATTATAATTTTTTTTTTTTGTGATAAGGACTTCAGATGGAATGCATTTTGCTCAAATAGCAGTCGCTCTTAAATTTGAATTGAGTGCAGGTTGAGAGATGTTGAAAAGTATACCACGATTTATGTCCAGTTCCATTGACTGCAGCAGGACACGGCACGCTGCAGGCACCTCAGCTGACTTGGTAAATGAATGTCTAGGTTTTGTGCCCCTCCTCACAGTTAATACAAACACAACGAATGTATTTTGTATTCAATTTTAATTTACAATGCACAAAAACCCAGTATACATTATGTAAAAAAGCAAGTTGCCCAGCAACCCTCATACTTAAGCAAAATATGCCAATCAAATATTCATGAAATATTGACTTTAGTCTCATTTTTAAGAAGTTTTACACAATAGCTTTATTTTAGCCCAACCTGTTACAACAATACAAAAGTATGCAGTCGCCGACTCGCTATTCCTCTATAGAGCATCATTTTTAATTAGTTGTTTAAATGGTTCTAATCATGCATAGCCTTTCATGCTTTTTTTTTTAAATGTTTAAAACTTCAGGTATAGAAAATGAAAATATACATTAATTAAAGATGCTTCAGACATCTTAACGAGATTGCCTTGCCTTTTCTCCCCCTTTTAATCTTCTCTTAAACGGGAATATACATCTTAAAGGCTGTCTGGTGAGGCTATGACATATAGCCTGAGGTACAAAAGTCTATCTACAGCGACTCCAAGAACACACAGCTCTATGAGAATCAATGAGGGCAAAGGTCACGTGGCTATTCCATTAACTTTTAGTAACACCTGCTGCATATGTACAGTCAAACATATTTCTCTGAGACTGGTCAGAGAAATAAAATAGCCAATATTTGAAGTAACTTTTCATTATAAATAAATTTGGGGCACGTCAGGTGATTGATGACTTGAAATTTTCAGCACCAGTCATTCTAAATCCTATCTTATCTGTATCATCAACAGTATTTACACAGACACAAAAGTTGCTGTTATAAAATAAGTTTGTGTTAATTTAGCTACCAACATCCTAACATACAGGCTAGAGCTAATATTCTACTCCATCTTTCCTTCTCCACCCTTGTCAGAATTGGAGGCTTAACTGTAGGGATTTAAGGACTACTGGTAATGGAGACACTGTCTGGAGTCTGATGCAATATGTTTTGTCTGTCTACAGTCTGTTACCATAGATACAACAATGTATTTGCTATAATAAGACATGGTCAACAAGTAAAGAGTTTGAATCAATCCAAGCTGACATGCAAAAAAGCAGGAATACAAAACAGCTACTCTTTGCATTTGGAGACGTCCTTACTTGATCACATTGTTGGTAGCCCGAATTCCAAGTCATAATGAATCATGTTAACAGACTGTGGTACTGTCTATTAGCTCAGTTTTTGTATCCTCATCAGACATTAGAGTGGAGTGATTGAACACATTTACTATTATTTACGTTCAAATATTTGTGACCAGCTTTTGGCCGGATTTCAAAATTGTCTACCAAGAAGCTTTCACAGTCCTCTAAGATATTGCAAAGTTTCAAGACACTGAAACATGGTGCGTTACAATTGAAAGGCAGTTATAAAAGTTATCTCCAGCACATCAAATCAGAGCGTGGGTTGGACTTTCTGGGGTTGCTATGGCCATGATGTCATAACATTCTGAACGAGATACAATATGACTGAAAAAGAAACTGAATTTGGGTGTACAAACAGAAGTTAACAAGTTAAGCACTGCGGACAGTACACATTCCAGGACCAGAAGGGGAAGAAAGCATAATACGATTAAGTAAAATGATTTGCCTAGAGAGCCTCCACACGGCGCACAGCATAGCACACTGCAAACAAACATCAGGCCCTCACTGGCTCCCGTTACTGCTGTTGTTGTTGTTGTTGTTGCAGATGTCTCCAGGGCCTCCACCAGAAGCAGGGTTGTCTGCGAGATTGTGAGCATGCTCTAGAAACAGGTCTTTGAGCACACTCAGTTCTTTGCTAAGCAATTTGATTTTGGCCTCAAGTCTCTCGTTCTCCTCCTTCAGCTCGTTGACGCGCTGTTGGGTGTCCTGCGCCTTCTGCTTGCTGCGCATGCGGCTCTTCTTTACGGCCAGGTTGTTGCGTTCTCTCCGTTGGCGGTACTCGTCGCTATCTTTATCCATACTATTCTTTTTCATCTTGCTGGGTGGTGTAGCCTTACCCCCACCTCCGGGACTCACTGGAACTAATTGAGGAACCTGTCAGAATTATAATAATGTCACACATAGTAATGATAAGCAACAGAATATCCAGTATATGCTAATTTGTGGTTTTGACATTTACATTCCAAGTATTCTATGAACAATTTTCTTTAAGACGACATAAAACTGGATGGGTGGATGCACTTTATGAATACATATTATGACTGCATGATATTGAAGAAAATCCTATATGCAATAACTTGTTAAATGCAATATTCAATATGCGTTACGCTAATGCTTTAAGTGTGTAAAGTAAATTTATATGTTAAAGGTCCCATATTGTAAAAACTGAAATTTTTTTCATGATAACAGAGGTCTAGGGGCTATGGAACTACCAAGTTTCAAAACAGTCGATCAACAGACAAATGCACACAGCCTGCATAAAGTAGCTGTGCCTTTTCACGAGCCATGTAAGGGCGTCGTCGTGGGTCCAGGAGGAAATTGCATAACTCCTGACACAAATTAAGAAAAATACTGAAACTTTAGTCTTATATCTTTTTAGTTTGTCAAGGTAATAACATTACATCTGATAGTAATGTTATCCGTGGTTCTCCAATTTTTTAGAGTGCCGTACCCCTCTTCCACTTAGACTGCAGTCACACCTTTTCCATAAAGGGACAATATTTGCCCCCTTTAATACATTTTTCCATTTAATTTTTTTACCTTTGTAATACCTTTAAAAAATAAATAATTCATTAAATAAAACAATGTTCAATAAATAGCCAATGTTAAAAATCGTTTAATATTAATAAAAATATTGTATTAAAATCGCCAGTAGGTGGCGGTAATTCATTGTCTTTATGTGTGTCATCGAGTCATTCATTGAATCTCACGATTCGTTCAAAGCCACAGATTTCGTTGCAAAATAGAGCAATAAGTCTGACTATACTGTTTTAAATGTAGTAAATCACTTAATGTTACCCTTTTGTTTTGTTTTTTAACTGTTGTATAAAATCAATGTCACATTTGAAATCGTGTGGATATTCGGGAAACATTGCATCAACATTAAAAACACTGCTGGATATCAGCCTGCATTTTTTCGCACAAACAGCGCAAGCGGCTCTTGACAGAACATAGACCCACTGAATGACACTTCAATTTAAGTTGAAAATCTCAAATGAAGATTGCTGAACTCCAGCTTGTCTGTGTTTTCAGATGATACACGCTTCTTGAGCAGTGTAGAGAACGCGCGCACATGGTTGCCAGCTTGAAAAGACTGGGTAGAAAACAAGTTCTTTAACAGAAAAGCTCTGATTTGGGGGTTAAATTATTGAATTCAGGCATTTGTGGCCACAGCGGATTAAACTGAAACTTTCCTATTTCAGACAACAAACTACGCTTGGCTAACGTTACTATCTTGTTCTATACCTCACTTGCCTAGTAATCATAGTAACGGTGCGCACGCTTTCGCGCTTTTTTGCTATGACGTGGAGTGCGAGGTGCACTCAACGTTGCATGAATCTTTAGTAACAGTTAATTTTGTTATGGTGAACTTAATCATAGTAAATCCTAGTAATAAAAAATAATATAATACTTTTGTAACAAAATCCAAGACTTTGTATACCAAATTCAAGGCTTGTAAGGCCTTAATTTGAGATTATTTTTCAATGCTTTTAAGATCCCGCAGGTACCCTGGTTAATGTGTCTTGTCCCCTCACAATGACAGTAAACTAATTATTAGGCTAAGGTTACATTACATGAGTCTTGTCACATAGTGGTCTATTTTCAGTTAAAAATGGCAAAATAGACAAAAGTTTATTAGTTTGCCTGATTATTTTTGTGATTAGTTTAAGTTTATTAGTTTGCCTGTCTTCTGTTTGTTCTGACGTGCTTGGCGCCACTGCGGAAGAACGCACTGATTACAAGACTGAAGCGATCACGAAGGCTTATCACATATTTAAAGATTGAAATGGAGAAAACAGGACAGAGTAACTCGGCGGATATCGCTCATATAATTTTTTTTGACGACGTAGTTAAGGCGGCAGGCGTGTGTTGCTTAGGCGGCCGCCTTAGTAACAAAGTGCTGCGGGAAACCCTGCTCTTGTTGTTTGATTAACATTAAGCATACAGACGGAAGCAAGTTTATTAGGCTGCTGTCCCTTTAAAGGTCCTGATATACTTCAGAGCGAAATCGAAGAACGAACTAATATGACTTCATTTCGAACAAAATCAGGTCAGTCAAAGTTCGTTTGTGTCCATTTCAGGAGTTCGAAACTGCTTGCAAAAGCAAACTTTCTGGAAAAGTTTGCTCCAGCTGGTAAACACCTTCGATCTCCTATTGGTCCATGGCGATTACGTAATAGGTAGGCATGCACTAAGGGTCCGCCTTTTTTCACATGGAACTCTTCTCTGGTTTATTTCTTCTGTTGAGTCCGTCGAGGTCAGACATTCATGGGTAAAAATGCAAACACAGTGGAGAGTCGCTTTATAGTAGAAAATGAAGTTGAAATGAACTGCTTTTCATGTTTAATACTGTAAAGCTGCATGCTTTTAAGCAATCTATTGTATTAAGTGCTATAGAAATAAACGTGACGTGACTTTCCTGTTTTGCCGAATTACAGAGCTTGTGCAAATAACCACGTTGCTTTGAGTTTGATCAGATGCTTTTCTTATGTTTTCTTTAAAAAAATGCTTGCTGTTTTCTCATTTTTGGTTTGTGTTTATTTTGTTGTTGAGAGAGAGAAGTACGCAGCACATATTTCCATATTCATTAACATAAACGTGCACTTTCTTTCTCAACCATTTAGTCCAATAAAGACATAACTGACCATGTTTACATGAATACTCACCAAAATGGGCAATTTGACATAATTTTGTGTGTATTTGGCCACGTAAGCTACAGAAGAGAACTGATTTCAGGATCATGTGGTTCACGAGAGGCTGCTTCCTGTGTGCGTTGAGTACTTCGCTCATTGCATTTAATTTAAACATTAAGCATGACCCACATATGAAACAGTCATGTGTCTAGTCTTTGCTGTCTGCAAAGACCCAAAACTTGGACTTTTTGTAATCTTTTGGAGTATGAAAATCATGCAGTTATCACGAGACCTTGTGGTAAGCAAATCGTGATATGTACATCCGCAAAATTTTGGTATATCTTGCAGCCCTAAATCATACCATGGTTAAAGCACTGCAAAATGACACAATGCAATGCTTTGATCTTGGTTTTGCAGAGTCATTTATATTCATAAATGCATTAGTGAATAGATCAGCTTGTTGATATGTGTACCTGCTGTAGTCCTGCAGCTCCTGCGGGGTTAAATGCACTATTATGAGGCTGATTCTGAATAACACTGACACCGTTCTGATCTGTGCTGGATATCTTCTGTTGCAACTCCTTGTTCATTTGGATCCACTTCCACTGTCTTTCTCTCAGCCTCTCCGACCTATGTTGTCGGGCTTCGCAGAGCTGGAGTTGGTGTTAGCTGGTATTGTGTGAAGCTGGATGCCACAAATGCACCAGTGTGCCTGAAAACCCGAAGGAATGGAGAGAAAGAAGTTATACAAGGTACTCTGCACACATCAGCATCATTCTCCATCACATATTTGGTTGGCACACA
This sequence comes from Siphateles boraxobius, assembly GCF_051911475.1. Taxonomy (NCBI): domain Eukaryota; kingdom Metazoa; phylum Chordata; class Actinopteri; order Cypriniformes; family Leuciscidae; genus Siphateles; species Siphateles boraxobius. The sequence goes on along the minus strand of NW_027508734.1, from coordinate 27,891,622 downwards.
ATTCCCACCTGAACAGATGCTTTTTTCAAAACGCATTATTTCAGCAAAATGCTGCAACACCTGAAAGTCGGGTCAACCGCTTGTGCTTATCCGTTAGCATTATGTTGTTGTAATCCGACCGTGCCATGTCAATGTGCATATGTGGCAAATTTTCTTTCTCTCATATGAGCGCGAGCTCAAGTGTTGCCCGCGGTTGCATCATCGCTCGCGCTCCCACCCGCTCCTTTTTACACGGGAGAAAGGAAACTCCGTAGTCATGCATAACTATGCCGAGCTAAAGTTAAAATTTTAAACAAACATCAGAGTAGTGACGATACGGTAAAGAAAATTAAAGTTTACTAGTGAACATTTTAAAGCCAGACAGTTTTTGTATGTTGTTTTGAGTCATGACAGGCTGGTTACATCATACACGGAACTGTGGGAATGAAGGGGAATACCGCTGACTAGCTTTCAACAACAGCGTTCCTAACTTACATTAAAGAATGGCAGCATATCCAGGAAATCAGTATTATATTATATAGCGTTGAACCATGTACAACACCCACAATGACACAAGTGTCACTTTAGGACTACGTGCGTCCGTAGCCAGTGGGATCAACAACTGCAGGTTAGCAGGTTGGCTAATAGTTGGCACATTCCTAACGATGACGTCAGGCCTCTAACAATGAACTGATAACTCATATAGTCTGCGTTATACATAAAAAGTTACGTGAACGAATAATAACGATTTGCAGTCGATCGTGATCATGTTTAATCGTCGGTTATGAAGCTCTAGGTGGCCTCAAGATCCGGGAGTTTAAGCTATTTTGCAATCGAGTGAGCGGCACGGATCCTGTTAGCGAGCCATCGGTTAATTCATAAAAAATATACATTCTGTATTGCTATCTTAAAATATCCCCCAAAAAACTTACCTTGAAAACGTTCCAGGCTTACAAGTCACCCACTCGAGTTAATAAAGAATAATGTCCTCTTTGTTCACGGAAAAATAAGCACAGGTTGAGGTGTTATTGTTTGGTAAAGCGGCGCTTGGGAGTATTGCGAAATCTTGTGACCATGTAGGGAAATCTGCTCTCGCAACCAATCAAATCAGAGGGTTGGGAGAAGACGAAATATACTCTTTGATTGACATATCCCTAAACCAATCAGGCTGCATTTCTCGGTTTGGGGAGTTTTCATGCGGTAAAACATTAGATCTGTCAAGAATACTAAACAATTTAACAGTAGACTATAGCTCTCGTTGCATTAAGCTGGTGAAAATTAGAATTATTTTAAGTATTTTTAAAGATTCATAGAAGCGAGAGCCAAGCTAAATACATTTATTATTGGTAATACTCCAGTTTATAATTTTGCGCGGTTAGCCTAGCTTGGACATATAGTCTGGTTAATTCTTGCACTTCTGCAATTTATTCTGATTGACACTCCAACAACAACAAATGAAACATATCAAGTCAGATAAAATATTGTCATGTTAATGTAGGCTATAGTCTTGTGTTTGGATGTCTTGCATTAGCCTACCTAAAGTCACAAATGTCCCTAGATCATCTTGCCCTCCAAAATAGGCTATTTCAGTTCCATCTTTAATTTATTTAACCCCCCCTTTCATATTTTTTTTTGACGCCGTGTTGTTTAAAAAAAAATGTCATTTTGAATCTACCCAGAGGACTTTTTTTGTTTCTTTTTTTTCAATGCAAGACATGTAACATGACCTGATAGGCTATATGGCTCCAATACAGCATGGTCATTTCTAAATCTGACATAAGGTAAATTAAAGCAGAACAAAATAAATCAACAGAAAAACTTAAGTATAACACGTCTGTTGCTGGCCTCTCGTCTCATCGCGTTACTTATGTGCCAGGCTCGCGCTGTATCAATAGAGGGAGCTCCCAGACTGCTCACTTTCAGCGCATGCAATTGTCAAGTTGCTGTGGGCTCTCCGGCTTCTCTCGTTCATATAGAGACGTGTGCTGCTGCACTGTTAGTTTTGGCAAAGTATAGCCTTGTTATTATTGTTCGGAAAGATTCTCCCAAGCGCTAAGAAAATAATGGGCCAACGGAAAATATAAGAATAAACACAGCAAATAAACACAAATATAAAATCAATTATTCTATGGGATGGCTGGTTTTATTATTACTTTGGGGGAGATTTAATGTGGAAGCGATTCATTTAACTTTTAATTTATCAAAACAGTTTAATATGGTAGCTATATAGACCTACATGGTGCGTTTAATATTTTTCAAGAAGCGAGTTTTGAGGTAGGCCTAACCGCAATGTTTTCTTTTTCGTTTACCCTTTTATAATGTTTTTTTCTCTCTCTTTTCATTTTTTTACTTTAGTAATTTGTATTACATTCATGTAACATATGCGTGCTGAGCGACAGTCCTGTTCGTAACCACTTTGCCATTTTAATTTGTCTCATGCTAGTTTGGTCTGCACTCACCTCCACTTCTCTTTATGAAAACCTTTTTTTCCCCATTAAGCATGCATTTCAATTCACAACACGCCTCCAAAGGCTGCTACAATACTAGAGCTATTGAGCATCAAAAACAAAAATTAATTAAAATTTACAATGTAAAAAAACCCCATAAAGATGCATTATTTAATTTTATTAATTATTATTTATTATCTGAAACGATCGCATATTATTTTACCTATAATTCAATAATAATGACATTTCTGAAGGAGCATGTCGGTATCAGTGCGTGCGTTGAGCTCTCGCGCAGAGATCACGCAGTGAAGCATTAGGACCCAGAGCACGCCCGCCCTCCAAACTCCAAAGCGTATATAAGTGCACTGAGAAAGTATTTGACAGATGTGAAGCTCACACGCTGTTGGTGTAAGTGTCATATTAAAGGAGATCCTGAGTGGCGTTTCAGCCTTAAGCTTTCATTCACTTTACGGCCAAGTACACAGCCACGAAAGGGTGCGCGCTCGCCTGTCCCGAGAACTTGGAGCCAGCACGGCTTTCTCCGGTACTGCGAACAAGCTGGATTCCCGGAGCTCTTCACCATGTCTGGCAGGTTTTAGATACCCCATGGAGCAAGCAAACCTATACGAGGTCGCCCCACGGCCACTGATGACCAGCCTTGTACAGAGTCAGCAAAACCCTTATATCTACAAAGACACCGCTGGAGACCTGAGCGAGATCTGCGAGAACGAGAACTCCATCGACATCAGCGCCTACATTGACCCCTCTGCCTTCAACGACGAGTTCCTGGCTGATTTATTCCACAACAGCTCCAAGCAAGAAAAGCTCAAACTGGCGAGCGGAGACTACGAGTACCCCCACGGCGCCAATGGCACACCGGGGGCCCCGCAGATGTATGGCTGTATGAACAGCTACATGGATTCCTCCAAACTGGAACCCATCTACGACAGCCATACACGAATGAGACCCGTGGCCATCAAACAAGAGCCCCGGGAGGAAGATGAGCTCAGCCACTCGATGCCACCCACATACCACCACTCTCAGCACCACGCGCCGCATTTATCCTACCTTCAGCACCAGATCGCGCACTGCGCGCAAACCACCATGCACCTCCAGCCGGGCCATCCCACACCTCCCCCGACGCCCGTACCCAGCCCGCACCACCAACACAGTCACCTGCCGGGGGGCTCCATGAAGATGGGCGATCGAGGGAAATCCAAGAAACAGATCGACAAGAGCAGCGTCGAGTATCGCATGAGGAGGGAGCGCAACAACGTAGCCGTGCGCAAGAGCCGGGACAAGGCGAAAATGCGCAATGTGGAGACGCAACAAAAAGTGATCGAGTTGTCGACGGATAACGAAAGACTGCGCAAGAGGGTGGAACACCTCACGCGAGAACTGGAGACGTTACGGGGCATCTTCAGGCAGCTCCCAGACGGCTCGTTTGTCAAAGCCATGGGTAACTGCGCCTAATGGAGCGGGCTGAACTTTTGAAGTAACTTTTGCGTGATTTTTACGTCTGCTGGATAAACGCTGACACATTCTGAAAGTGTTTCTATAGGAGCCAGGCAGCTGCGGTATACATGTGCCTTCTGTACAAAAAAGAGACAAAAACAAACAAACGATAAGCTCATCTCTTCATACATTTGGACTAGCTTGTTGTAGGTGTAGTCTTGTTAGAATGTGTTAGCTACACAAAATATATCAGTGCAGCTAATGGGCATGATTTCACCCTGTCAATCTACCTTTTATGTTAAGTTCCCAGCTTTCCTACTCCCCCTTGCCTCGGGTTACGTACAAACCTAAAGCGACAAAAAAATCGTTCCTGCCATAGCAGGCTGTTTTTCCACCACACCTGTTGCTGCACAACATTCACTGTATGATATTGTTGATTTAATATTTTTTTGCAGGGGGTGGGTTTGTTTCATGGACGGCAATAGACAAAATGCCAAAGCATAGGACTGGAACTAATTGTTTTTTTACTGTGGTAGACTATCTGTCATTCATAACGCAGACTGTATGCACTATGTCGTCCAAACGTGACCTGATGAAGCGCGTTGTGAACATTTTTCCATGATTCGGGTACTGATCTGTAAAACGCCTGTCAGTATACGCTTTTAGAGTAAACGCTTTGTATTTATGCAATATGATTGACAAAATGTGAAAGGGTGCATATCTCTATGCAATGTCTGTTGCTGTCATGAGAATAATTCCGGTGGACAATCACCGTGTGCTTTCTCACTGGTTTTGCAGTGAAGTCCTGTCTTGCTCTGTAAGTGTGTGCATTTCATGTGAACTTTTCCTTTCTTTTTTGTACATCAAAACTCGAGCAGAGACCGGTTTCAGTGCCTTTTGAGTTTTGCTGTCTTTATCGTCATCACTGACTGAACTTGGACAGAAATATACAACAAGGAAAAGGAAGCACTTTTTTTCCTTTTTTTTTTTACAAACGTCATATTGCAAATGTTATACGAATGTTTAATATGTTTCAGTTTTAAAATGAACATTATATATAAGTATAAATATATATATATATATATATATATATATATATATAAAATGATGAATTAAAACATTGTCTTACATTTGTCTCATCCATTGCCTTCTCATTTTGAGCAGTTTTGCTACTTAATCTTTGTTTAGCTATAGCTATGTGTATATATTTGTAATTCACCTTACTTCGTTTCTTAGTTTTGTTGCGCTCGTGTCTAGTATAATTCCCTCATTGTTGTGTGATTTATTTAGTTACTCGGTGTAGCAATTAGCCCAAGAGTGTTTAGTTGACATATACAATTCGCTCGACACCGATAGGTGGCGCTCGAAAGTCGTTTAAGTCCAACATGCACATACATATTTTTTGAAAAACTGGAAACCAGAACTAACTGGATTAAGACTAGTAAAATAACTTTGTTTATAGTTTAAATTATAGCTTCCACATCATTTGACTTTTACATGAATACGATAAGGCGTTTCCAGAATGATCCCCTCAGCTCATGCAGGGTCTTCGAGCTTCACTGTTAACTTTCACTCAACAGTCATTCACATCGCTAAATATTTACACTGAGTTGTTGCACTTTTAATAGAGTTCACATTGAACACATTGTCAGTAAAAGATCAGGATCACTGATAACGACTTCTGAGTACCACTTTCATTGATTAATGCCTCAGCCCTCAGCTCTGAATTGATCACATTATCTTTAAATGAGATAATGTACAGTGATGTCTTTATTTCTCTTGAGTATACTTTTCATAGAGCAAGAGAGATAGGCTCTCTCTGACCTGTGGAGACGTGTTACACTCCATTGTTGTCAATTGACATGTTTTTACATTATCAGCTGTGGAATGATTGAATCAATAAATCAAGCCCCTTTCCAAACCTCTGTTGCAGATAGAATGATGGCACATCACACGGAATCTGTCTCAGCCAGGTTCAAGCATAGTTGTTAAGCCAACCTTTTCAGTCTCACTTGTTCAGTACTTGCCTGCCAGCTCTTTTTCCTCAATCAGCTTCACCTGTGAATGATCTGCTTTGTCTCACTCTGTTTCTATCATAAGTCAGAGAGAAGTTTCTGTACACTTCCATCATTCTAGATTATGCCACGCTGTAGCCAAAGATAAAATCATAAACACCAATTGAATCTGCCTAATAATATTAATTTCAAATTGAATGAAACTTAAATGGGGAAAGTCCTGGTAATGTGCTGATGTTTCCGCGACTTTTCCAAACTTTATGGCAAAATAGCATGACATACACCATAATACACCATAATGCAGTCTGAGCGACAAGTTAATTGTAGAATAATGAATTATTCAAGAATAAAAAGCACATTTTTTGATAAAAAAAGATTATCATCCATTTTGCTAATGTAACTTTCTGTATTAAATAATTGTAAATTAGCCTGCCTTAATGCTGATTAATACAAAGGACAATGACAATAATGATAACTATCAAGATTTCATAATCCAATTCTGTGAGAATAGGGTATTCTACCATATCTATAACGATAACGACACAGAGGATTCATTATTGTAGGAATCACTTTAAGATTTTTTTTTTCCAGCTGATGAACGATAAAAAACTTGAGAGCCAATCAGAATCAACCCAATTTTAAAGAGCTTGAGCATTCAAACCGGCAGATGACATAACTTCAATGTTTGTTTATGATAAACAGAACATTATCATCCTTTTATTGTAGATGCCAATAGTTATCTGTCTCGGTGTGAACAGACTTTTAGAGTCTATTGCAGCAGGACCTCCTTTACATTGACTATAAGTGCTTTCTGATAATTTTTTCTCTCACTAGTCATATCAAGAGCCATATATTGTACATTTAATATATGAAATCCCATTTCTGGATAAAAAAAGCTATTGTCCATATTGTGCCACAGAAGCTCTATGCAGGAAACGTGTGGGAAAAATGTTCATAGGGCGTGTAGATGGCTTCTCTTCTCCCTGAATGGAATACATTAAAGCATCAAGCTAAAACCTGGATGCTTCCTTTGCCATCTTATTTCCTGTATAGCTGCGAGAATTCTCCAATGATTGGATTTTGTCTTCTCTCTGTCCAACATTTGACATGTTTGAGAAAAGCCAAATCTAACTTGACTTGATGTGAGCTTAATGTGTAGTTGTGTGCAGCTGTGTTTCATGTTTGCTTTGTTTCGTTATTGCAAATTCCTTTCCTGGGGTGTGTTGTTTTTAACTTAGGTCAAACACCTTGAGAATGTCTGAGATGATATCAAGTGTAAATTAGAAGAGCCAAGTGAAAAGAAGTGTTTTTTGTATTAATCAAAGAAAAGGCATTCACAAAAGAAATCTGTACAAATTCAGGACAATCACTTTAGCTGGAGCAAAATTGTTGTCTAAACATTTAGCATTCAGTTGTCATTGTTTTCTCATGTGGATAAATGCTAGCCTAGAAATCTAGACGCACCCTAGGGGCAGCAAATTTTATTTTGCAGCCAGTGTCGTCTAGGAACTCTCCGTTGGCTTGCGAGCTGGAAAAAGCAAACTCTAGTCAGGCCAATCACACAGAGTTGCGATGGTTCGGCTTTGGCTGTGACTCTGGAAGACTTGGAGTTAAGCTTTTCTTTGAGAAAAGAACAAAGAGCAGCACTGAAGTTCGTCGCTCTGACTACGTCACCTTCTCCGTTGCTCTGGTTGGTTGTAGCGCTATCCTATTGCGTGCAGAGGGAATTTGAAAGACAACCGTTTATCCCACCCCTTGGATTGAGCCCTGCCAATGGTGTGTTTCCTGTGGGTCTGGCTTGTCAGGCTACATAAATGCTAAAATAGGAGCTAATTTGCCAAAAGCTAGTATTCCACCAAACAAATTCAGTATCTTATAATTTGCTAAAGAAATACATGAAAAACCAACAATAAGCATACCTCCAATACAAATGAATATGTGTGCGTAAGTGTGCATGCAAGTCAGTGTGTTTAACCACGTCATTTAATAATACACTCTTTCTTATTTTTCGTATGACAAAAGTTTACCCAGACCTTTGAGTAAAACTTCAAATGCCAGAAACTTGTCTCTGTCTCTCCACACTCCTGACTCTCTCCTTCAAGTGAGATATGCGTATCACATTTGAGTTTGAGGTTCTGGTATAGTACAAATCCCTTCAGTATCGATATGATTTAAAATTCCCTGTCCAGTGCTTTCACCAGCTGCCAGCAGGCCGAGAAATTTCACTTTGGGCCCAATAATAAATATTCCCGACAAAAACATGAGCCCAGTGCAATAGAAGGAAGTATATCACTGTTTGTTTGCTTAGGGATGGTCGTTAGAAGGCTGGAACCTGGACTTGACAATTGCCAAGACAACCAAGAAGAGGTTAAACCGCACAGAAAAATCACACACCACTCTATATTTTGTTCTCTGTGAAGTAAGTTAATGCTTTAGCTCTTTGCTGCGAGAATATTAAAAATGAAGATTGATTGCAGAAAAACAGGGATTGATACATTCTTAAGTTAATCGGGTTAAATTTTTCAGCAAGCTCTCATTTGCTGTTTTAATGACTTGCGCCTTGCTTGTTTTCTTGCCCTGTTCAGGAGCTCCACCAAATTTTACTTTTGATCCATACCTCACTCTCTATCAATCTCTCACTGCCAGTAGTTTACGTGATCTCTCAGACTGCTACTGGAAGTATATAGTGTGAACTGACCCCTTGGTGCCAAGTTCATTATTATATTATATTATATTATATTATATTATATTATATTATATTATATTATATTATATTATATTACATTATATTATATTATATTATATTATATTATATTATATTATATTATAAAATGTCTGAAATAGCACTGTCTCAACTAAGGATCTGACCCAATAAAAGTGATGTTTTGAACAACTGATATTTGTTGCATGGTATAGAAACTGGTCTGGGCTTCACTTTTGGGGTTGTGCATGTATAATGATCTGCTCTAAGCCAATGGGTAGAACAGCTTTGTCACACTGAGCGTTTGGCTTCCAATACAGTGCATAAATAAAACTGGCAGTTTGAGGACAAGGAAAGATTTCTTTAATTTGGTATGCAGAATGGCCAGGGCCCTTGTGGGACTGTGATCCGACCCTAGCTATAGAGATCTCGATTATGAATAATTATCTTTATCCTGCTAGTCATTACTCAATCATCCATGTACTCATACATCCATTTTTGCTTATGTTTTAGCTGGTCACATGATTAGAAATTGCTGTCAAAACAATTTTAAGTGTAAAACAAATTCAGTTTAGCGTTTATTTTAGATTATATGTTTTTATGAATAATAGCCTAGACCCTTAAGTACTATAAATGCTCTGTAATGAATCCAATAATCAACCTTAATAATGGTTTGGGTTTAAAGAAAACATTGAATTGGCCAATGTTTGGCAACATTTTTTTTTGTTACAATGAATTTACATGTATTAAAGTACTTTTATAAGATATTTTCAGCTTACTTCAGGCATTACTTAATTCCAGGACAATGATAAACTGTTTTAGTGCATTTTGTGTGCGCTTGTGAGGAAATATTTGTGTTTTTTAGGGTTACACATTCTTTTTTCAGAAGGGCGTAAGACATTTTAAGTTGCAGTGCATGACTGCAGCATATTAATTAAATCAAGACACCACTTCACTCTTTGTGCCTAGTACCTGCTTATCTTTGCCTGTCTCACTGCTTCTGTCTCCCTCTGTTTCTCTTTTACTTTCTGTCATGATTCTGCCCTCGTGTCCTTGATTTTCTCTTGTCTTGAGGCAGGATCATGACAGAATCATGTTTTGTGTGCAAAGCACATGGTCTTGTTTTGAGCCATGTGCTTGTGTTGTCTCGTTACATTACCCCGCCCCCTTGTTATCCTCGTCTCGTCATTATTGTCTAGTCAGTTTCACCTGTCCTTGTCTAGTCAGCTTCACCTGTCATGTCATGATTAGTCTCCCTATTTTATCCCCTTGTGTTTGCTGTCTTGTGTCGGTTCATTGCCAAACGTTACTTGTGAGTATCCTGTGAAAGTCTTGTCATTGAAGGTCTAGTCATTGTTAGTATCTCTCGAAGTGTTGTTTGTTTTCTAGTATTTTGTCAGTGTCGTTGTCTAGTTAGTCACCCAAGTCCTGTCTTGTTTTGCCCCCTCGTGGGCTTTGTTTTCCCCTTTTTGTCTTCAATAAATTGTGTGAAGAGCATTCAGTCTGCTTTTGGGTTCGTCAATCTGCATCCTCGTAACAGAATGAACCGACCAGAACTGAACCCAGCAGACAGTATGTCCTCCCTGCTTAAGCGACAGTCAGCTGACCAGGAATTATGGTGGCAGTCAGCTATCACCGACAGCAAGTTGGGCAAGCTTCCTTTCCCTCCCCAGGGAGAGAGGTCTCTGAGGAGATATGCTCAGGCTGTGGAAGCAAGGAGGTTTTTCTTACCTGAGATCCTTGTCAACCGTTACCTCATCGCGGGTCTCAACGCTCCGCCTCCTCTGGCTGAAAGGGAGAGGCTGGTCCACCGCCCGTTCCGGGACATGGTGGACTGTTTGTCTCGTAAGGAGCCGCAGGGTCCCATCGTGTCTTCACCTCCTGCCTGTCTGCCGGTGATCCCGGAGGGTCGTATGTTAGGCGTCGTGACGCTTGGAGACCAGACTCGTCCCACTTCGACACTCGAGGCATCATCTGCACCCGCTGATCTCCGTGGCAAACGAGAGAGACGGCTGTCGTGGGAGTCGACTTCGGAGTCCTCTTCCGCTGAGACTGCAGTCCCTGCTGTACAGCCTCAACTGGTTACAAGCCCGGCTACGGCCTCTGCTCCGCGACCCAGGAAGAAGAGGAGGAGGGGAGCCTCTTGCCCTCCGTCTTTCACAGAGCCCGCCGCCGCAGTCACAGAGCCCGCCGCCGCAGTCACAGAGCCCGCCGCCGCAGTCACAGAGCCCGCCGCCGCAGTCACAGAGCCCGCCGCCGCAGTCACAGAGCCCGCCGCCGCAGTCACAGAGCCCGCCGCCGCAGTCACAGAGCCCGCCGCCGCAGTCACAGAGCCCGCCGCCGCAGTCACAGAGCCCGCCGCCGCAGTCACAGAGCCCGCCGCCGCAGTCACAGAGCCCGCCGCCGCAGTCACAGAGCCCGCCGCCGCAGTCACAGAGCCCGCCGCCGCAGTCACAGAGCCCGCCGCCGCAGTCACAGAGCCCGCCGCCGCAGTCACAGAGCCCGCCGCCGCAGTCACAGAGCCCGCCGCCGCAGTCACAGAGCCCATATTAATTAAATCAAGACACCACTTCACTCTTTGTGCCTAGTACCTGCTTATCTTTGCCTGTCTCACTACTTCTGTCTCCCTCTGTTTCTCTTTTACTTTCTGTCATGATTCTGCCCTCGTGTCCTTGATTTTCTCTTGTCTTGAGGCAGGATCATGACAGAATCATGTTTTGTGTGCAAAGCACATGGTCTTGTTTTGAGCCATGTGCTTGTGTTGTCTCGTTACATTACCCCGCCCCCTTGTTATCCTCGTCTCGTCATTATTGTCTAGTCAGTTTCACCTGTCCTTGTCTAGTCAGCTTCACCTGTCATGTCATGATTAGTCTCCCTATTTTATCCCCTTGTGTTTGCTGTCTTGTGTCGGTTCATTGCCAAAGTCATTGTCATTGAAGGTCTAGTCATTGTTAGTATCTCTCGAAGTGTTGTTTGTTTTCTAGTATTTTGTCAGTGTCGTTGTCTAGTTAGTCACCCAAGTCCTGTCTTGTTTTGCCCCCTCGTGGGCTTTGTTTTCCCCTTTTTGTCTTCAATAAATTGTGTGAAGAGCATTCAGTCTGCTTTTGGGTTCGTCAATCTGCATCCTCGTAACACTTTCTCTCATATCACAAAATGAAAAATTTTGAATGCTATTTCAACTATTGAATGGTATTTCAGCTGATGTGTAGTTCTACATACATAGTCATTTTATATTTTTTTCTGCTGGTTTTAAAAAGGTCTTAAAATATCTTTATTTGCCCTTACACAAATTAAGGCCTTAAAAAGGTCTTAAATCAAAGCAGAAAGTCTTAAATTAATAACGTTATGGCATTAAATGTTGCATGCTTGTCCTGTTTGCCAAAACAAATATCTAAGCATCTTTAAATCAAGATACATTTACTTAACGTGTCTTGAAAACTGGACAAAATTAAGTGAGTTTATACCTAAAATAAGAACAAATATCTGTTAATGAGTTATGAAAACCTCCCTTTGAATTAAATTGGTTGTTCTGAGCCCATTGCAGATATTGTTCTTGTTTTAATCATAAACTCACTTTTTGATCAATTTCACAGATGACAATACTTCATATTTTAGGTCATTTTGCAATGTATGTTTGCAAGTAAATGTATATTGATTTAAGAATTGCATTGAAAAAAAATACAAAAATACTGTAATACAATAATCACTTTTGTGCTAGTAAGGTACAGTAAAAGTTATTTAGTGGTTGGGAGCAGGACCAGTATTCAAGCTACTTTTTTGTAAAATGACTTACAAAGTAATGAATATCTGTCGGAAGTTGTATTTTCGAACTTTGAAGTGTTGCTATAAAATCATTGTGCTTCTCCCTAGACATTTAAATTTAGAGAACATACTGACATATTGTGTTCCCTTCAATTTATTCCTTAAATGTTCTTTACTTGGTCTTAAAATGACTTAAAGTATTACATTTACCTTGATACAAACTTCAGAAACACAATTATGTAACAATCATTTAAAGTGAATTAATAATAACACCCATACTTTAATAACACTGTTAAATGTAATCTTTAGTCAAGTTTACTTATTGTGCTTGATACAAATCAGATTGCTTCAAAGCAGATTTACTATAATGCATTCGATCTTTAGCAGATCGAATTTGTCTTTCATGCTTTTGATTATAATTTTATAATGCCTAAATTGACTTGTAGATTTAAATTTCTTTTTTTTATTGTATAAAATTTTAATAGCAGCTTTTTTTTTGTTATTGGCCATAATCTTAAGTTTATCAGTATATGCCAGAATTTTAATATAAGTGCATACAATATAAGTTTACCAGCAGCCTGTTTAGACTAGACATAAGTCTACTGGTGTAAAATAGTGAATTAAATATGGTCGCATTAATCTCAGTGTGTATTTCAAAGTTACATATTGGATATTGTTGATATGCATATGCCTGATAGTGCTGAATGCCACAGTATAATGCAGAGTGATTTTTGTTTTGTTTTGTAACTTTTGTTCCTTTCACGGTAAAGTGCTGTGTGCAGGCGTGATAGCATCTCTTTTGGTTTTCAGTGGACGGCTTTTTAAACGCATTCTCTTGGCTGTGACATGTATCATGGCTTTGTGGAACTGCTTTCATGTCCTGCCCTGTTGTTCAGGTCTGCAGCCCGATAGAAAGATATGCACTGGGGCTCTTGTGGTACTGCTGGTGTGTGTGTGTGTGTGTTCTTTTTTCTAATACTTTGAAACATTTTATCTGATTCATATAAAAGTTAACACAATATTTGTCTCTTTTTCTCTTTTGGTTTGAGTGGTACTTATCTCAGTTGCACAAAATACAAAAATGAATAACGAAAGGCTTAATAGTGTTAATTATTTGAACTATAATACAAGCATTTAACATGTGTGGGTTAGCTGGCAGGAGCCAAAAGATAAAAGACTGCCGGAGTCACATACTTGTTTGGATATGAGGGTAGTTTCCAATGGCTGATTGCTATTTCTGATAGGTAAAGTTCTAATCTATAGTGGCGTTTCTGATGGCAAAATGCCGTTACATTTTATTGAGTCATTGCTGCCATGCACTTCTCCTGCCTTCAATATGTGTGACTGACTGAAGAATTTGAGATTTTCACAATAGTTTATTATTACTGAACTCAAAGTGTTGGCAAGTGTTGGACGGAGATATGATATGAATCATTGTTCCTCCCAGGATTTGCGTATTTGAGTGGTTCCACAGTGTTACTCGTACATAAATTATAGGTCTTTTCACAGTTGCACTAAATTGACATGTGGTTTGGATTCCCCACTCTTTCTCTCTCACCCGCTCTCTGTCTATGTGTTATCTGTGTGTTTTTTTGTGTGTGAGTGTACCTGGGGGGTCTTGAGGATTGGGATGATGGCTGAGGAGTTCCACATGTCTTTTCTGAGTGAAATGATCTGATGAGATTTTTGCGGTCATTGTGGATTCTGCTGTTTTGGACTGAAAACAGAGTTGTCCCTCAGGGAAGCCCGTTATAATCAGATACAAATTAGAATTTCATCTGAATGAGGTCAATAGAGTGACTTCAGTTCACTTGAAAAAGAGATTTAGTAGCTTAATGTGACTTTCTGAGATTTACTAGCTTAAAGTGGCAGCTATCTTAATTTTTTCTCTTCCATTTTTGTTCGAAATGGTGATCTGCCTTCAGTGTTCACAGATTTTAAGGTCAATGATGTATAAGAGTGTTCAAAAGGAAAGAGAAGGAAAATATTTTACATCTTTCTTCTGGTTTAAAACATGTTGGTTTCAGATGGTTTTGTACCATTTTCAAGTTTCAATTTAATGAAGAATACAATTCTTTTTCATGAAAATAAAAATGTCATATGGTGACATCAAGTGAAATGTAGTGACATATTTTCCTGAAACCTTGAATACATGTGTTGGAGGCTGAGAGGCTTTATTGTGAATTTTTTTTTTTTTAAGTCACAGCAGGGGCAGAAATTAAAAACACTAATCATAGAAGACATCTATTCAAGTCACTGTATGTGTGAATTTTTTTAGGGTTTGGAAAGAAGAGGATTCAATTTGGGTAATACACAGTTTATTGGGAAAAAAGGGGTAACAAACAAAAGCAAGGACTAGACTGGATAAGGTCCACAGTCAATGATGGCCTCAGGTAGCATACAAAGTCCATGGAACGGTAAAGGGAAGTACTTTTTCGTTATTTGCTGATGGTAAAATGAAGTTTGAAATACGTGAGCAGTGATATGCTGTTATTGAACATCCGATGCCACCCACTGCTGATAGCGAAGTTTAGATGAATATGTGTCCATGTTTTTTACATGTGTCCATGTTTTCACTCGCGAACGTCTGAACTCTACGGTCTGAACAGGAGAAATAAACCAGAAAAAAAATTCAGCGTGAAAGAAGGCGGAGCCTCACCGCACACATACCTATTACGTAATCACCACAGACCAATGGTAGTACAAGGTGTTTACCAGCCTTAGGAAACTTTTCCGGAAGGCTTGCTTTGGCAAGCTGTTTCGAACTCCCGGATTTTTTTGAATGGACGTCACATCAGTTTAATCAGGCCTTAACGCCCAACCAGCAAGTGGGAGGTTAGGATGTCAGCGAGGAAGCAACGGGCAGTGGTGGCAGGTGAGGCGGGGAGAAGGGGAAAGGAGATAGCAGCTGGGAAGCCGGAGATGGCAGGATGATAAGCATAGTACAGCAGCCAGGGAGATGGGGAAACTGCAGAGAAAAAAAAAGGAAAAGACAAGGCAAAACTGATCTGAAGGTGAGCCACAGGAGATAAAATTAAACAAAACGGAAAAGAAATAAACGGAAAAACAAACAAACTATTAACTATGCCACGTAAAAAATGTTGAGAAAGGAAAGAGTAATTAACTGGATGAAACAAGCGGGAGCTCTAGACACAGCAAAAGAAAAGCAAAACAGAAAAAAGGTAGAGTCCGAAGCAGAATCAAAACAGACGACTACTGACAGCCAAACACAACAGAACCACACATGCCGAAGAACATGGCAAACGAACACTAACACGACACGCCGAAACACATGGTCAGACAAACAAGACAGCCATGTGCTCTGGATGAACAACGGCACAGACACAAACACAACCTTTTCTTTATTTTCATAATAACGTTTATGACCATCAGTGGACACAAAGTACTTTAGGTAATTTCCAGTGTCTTTTCTCTCAGTTTTCCAGAGAAACGTTTCATATTATCATGCTTTCCTGAGAAATCAGTTCAATGTAGATTTATACAACCAGATCAGACATGAATCCCCCTTTAAAGTGAAGCCTTTATTGGATATAGGGATTTCTGAGAATCACTTTCGTATCATATCACGTTGTATTTCAGACCGGGCCTTTTGTATGAAGCATACCTCAATCGAGGCTGTTTATGTAAATGGTCAAGCTAAGATGTGAGTTTAGGATAATTTGGACGATAGCTTGAGAACTTGTCATCAAAAGATAAGTTGTCAATCTTGACATGAACTGCACACAGTTTCACATATGGCGCCAACATAGCCGTTTCCAACTGTTGCCTTCAGATCCAGAGGTTTTGCCATGAGAGCTCGGATTTCGCATTTGTGAGGATTGAGACTTATTTCAAAGCCATGTAGCTCTTTAAGCCTGAGCTTTTTTGTGCCTGGCAGGCACAGAGCATTTCTTTCTCTGTGGGTAAGCTTCCTCACTTTCAGAAATCAAACTGTACCGTTACCGACCTCCTATCCTATACATCCAGAGGGCCCTCTTAGGCACACAGAGGTGTCAGAGCCCCCTCACACATAATCGCTTTTAACGAACCTAGCAAGCCCCGTTTCTAACCACATTCTGCCCTTGGTTGCATGTAGCTTTGTGCACTTAGCCTCTGGGATTTCAGGGGTTTTGGACTATGGACTAATAATCTGAATTGGATCCTAACTGAAGCACGTGGGTTGTCGATGTTTGGAGTACTCCGTTCCCTGTGCTCTGTACACAGCAGGGGGGCAGCGGGATGCCTGCTCATGCTTCACTCAGCATGGATAGAGGGAAGCGGGGAGAGAGAGAGAAAAGCCATGCTCAATTTGAGCAGGGGAATGCTGAATGCTGTTAAGGACTGCATCCCAGTACTCTTACATGGTTCACTCTCATTTATGAGGAAAGGCAGAACAAGGTGGTCAGGGATTTTATGCTCTTGCTCTGATATCTGGAGTTTAAAGTTGTGGGCACTTTATAACACTTAACCATGGATGTTTCCAATTCACCTCCGTAACCTCTACGTCTTCACAGAGGCGATACTATGTTTGTTGATGTTTGGAGTAATTTTTTTTGTTGTTGTTAATTGAAAACACACACACACACACACACACACACACACACACACACACACACACACACACACACACACACACACACACACACACACACACACACACACACACACACACACACACACACACACACACACACACACACACACACACACACACACACACACACTAGCATCCACCCACACACTAACAGTTGTCTGGCATAAAAAATAAAGGGAATAATGAGAAAAGATCATCAAGATAAATCACTTCAGCAGTTTTGCTTTGAAAAGACTGTATATGTGAGTGGAACATACCAGATGTTAAAATACTTTTGCATTTTGATACAATCAAATGTCTAGAACCACCCAGGTGGGCTGTATGATGAATACCTTTAGTTTTGTGATTAGACTAATTAAAAAGTAATGAAAAATAAAAAGTAATGTTTATTAAATACATATATTTATATAAATATATTTAAGCAATTTAATGTTTACATGATTATTATTATCTAATTATTCATAATTTAATATTTAATTTGTATTAAGTTCAATATTATTCATGTACATACATATACACACATATACACACACACACACACACACACACACACACACACACACACACACACACACACACACACACACACACACACACACACACACACACACACACACACACACACACACACACACACACTGTCTCTCTTTCTCTCCAGTTTTTGTTTATTTAAGTAGACTCAAACGTGATGATTACTTCATGATAAAGGGGATGAACTGTTGACTAAAGTTGATTCTGGCCCTTGCATTGTCCTTCTTATCAGTATGCACCTGGTAAACTGCCAATAACAGACATCTGAGGATCTGAGGATTTCTCTTACTGGTTTATTGCATTGTTGGGACCCTGAACAGTTTGCAGTTTTTATGGAAACCATACTGGAACAGATGTTTACAAAATGTACAAAAGTTGACTTTTAAAACTTAAATGACCAAAAATCTGTTTATTAAAATGAATTAATATTATTAGTTTTAGTATTATTTAATATTATTTATTAATATATTTATTTTAATAGACTCAATTTTTTTTGCCACAACAGAATGTAGTTAAAAAAGCTACATGTTTGTAGGCAGAAATATGATATTATCTGATCATGTCTGCAACTATTCATATTGATCACTGTAGTCTTGTATTATTACTTTTATTTTGTGAAATTCTAAGCACATGAAGTTGCCATATACTCAGCCATGGAGCACAGACGGGACTAAACTCACTGCAGGCCCATTTAGGTTAATATATGAATGAAGTCTCTCTTTTCTCTAGGCTGGAGACACTCATTGCCTTGAGCTGAGAGAAAGATGAGCCCTGGGCTAAGATCTGATATAAACAGAGCCTTGGGTGAACACTAAACACAGTTCTTCATGTTAATCTCCTCTGTTGTGAGAAGTCATGTGTCTGCTCTCTCCCTGCTGCATGTGCAGATAAAGTAATTAGGTACTTCCTGTGTGTGTGCCTGACCGTAAGGAGTTAAAGCGCTAAAGCGCATGAGAGCTCCTCTTAATAAATTTGTGTGTTTGTTCTCTCTGCTTACTTTGATTGATGGTATTGTTTTAAGCCAGGGAGGTTTTGGACCGCTTCACCATTGTTTCAGCTCTTTTTTTCCCTATTTTCCCCCCTCTATGTCTCTATAGGAAAGAGCGAGGGAGAATAAAATGGGGATTGGGGGGTGTAAGAGAGAAATTAAAAAAGACAAAATGTAGCATTCATCTTGTTTATTCACTCAGTATTAAAGCTGTTGAAATCTGGTATGCAGATTTTTCCTGCTCTGAAAGTTTTTGCGGGTACTGGTGTTTCACAGTTTGCCTTTGGTATGAGGCTGGTGTGTGTATGTACCCAGGGCGTGCCAGTGTGTGTGTGTGTGTGTGTGTGTGTGTGTGTGTGTGTGTGTGTGTGTGTGTGTGTGTGTGTGTGTGTGTGTGTGTATTTGTGTGTGTGAGTGAAAGCAAGAAACAGATAAAGATAGAAAGAGAAAGAGAGGTGAAAGAATTATGAATTATCCTGTCCAAGCATATACTGACCACAACCACATAGCCGTGTACAATCTGGATTCTGCTTTTCCCTACAGTCTCTCGTATGTGTAAGTGCATGTCAGACCCCCAGGACGACAGAGAGGGGAATAGCATCTCACCACCGTGGCTCAGAACCGGGTATGGAATTTACAGTGTTCTAACAAAAACCATTCCAACACTTTTTCATTCCCTTTTTTTAGTTTACGACTATTATTCTTACAAGATGTTTTAGGTTCTGGTCATCCTTGCTGACACAAACCACAGTACTTCTGATTATTCTTTTCTTTCCTCTTCTCTTTTTTTCAATGCTTGGAATGCTTTGGGAAAACAGAATGCAACGGAGCTCTGATGGTGGTCTTTTTCAGTTAGGCTAGTCCAGGGTGTTAGCCACCAAGAACATACTGAAAATAACTCTCTGTGGAGCTAGGTATGTTATTTTAGGAAATGTCCATTTTATATGATGGATATATAGAATTATGACTTGGTTTTTCTCTTTCTCTCACCCTCTCTTTCTAATGACCTCATCAATCTTTTATTGCTTTGGGGATTCAGCTCTGCAATTCTGTGTCCTCTCAACATGCTGCATCTACATTTATTCATTTAGCAGACAAAGCAGCTTACAAATGTGAATAAAAGCCCACAAAAAGAACAATTCATTAGTATTGAATTGTAATATCTTATTGAATTGTAAATATATTTTATCGATAATCACATCCCTAGTAACAATGTTTGTTATTGTTGAACTTGGTGAGTTAACACAGCACTTATTGAACAGAGATCCTGTCCTATTCTTACTCATGGAAAACTGCTACTCAACACTCCTTACCAAGTGTCAAGGTACGTCCCAACTTGTGTACTTGTGCACCATTCTAAGACGTTTTTAAATATAAATAGTGCAAGTAGTATATTCACACTATGTTCGACACTTGCACTCAATTGTCTCAACTTCAATTACGTAGAGGAGGGAGAGGGGCATCAGACTCCAATGTTGAATGACAAAATAACCTTATAAAATTCATACACTACATGGATGAGTATATAGTGCATATGTACATAGTGTATAAGTGCATAGTGGGTCATAGCTGATATTTGCAAGCTGACATTGTTGTGTTTTTAATCTGTTTCCTAGTAGAAAAAAAACTTAAGTACTATTACAGTTACAGTCAATGATAACGGTCTTTTCAAAAAGTCCAATCTTGAGGTGTTGGAACAGTCTCATTGCTTCACATGTGGTTCAGAGGGGCTTTCACACTGAGTCAAAAGTTCTGCAGAGGTTCTGTGTGAGAAACCTCATGTATCTCACTCAGAAAGTGGTTTCACACAGGTCACCACAGTCCATAAAGACCATCTGTAGGTGTCATTTCTTTAGAGCAATGTCTGAGACAATGTGTGTGTTCTCTCCCCCACTCTCTCTCTCTCTTCATCCCTACAGAAAAGAGTTGATCAGCATCATTTCCCACCTCTCGAGTCTTGTAAACTCATCCTCTGGTTGAGTGTAGTGCATGTTTACATACCCCACTGTTTTTATGTTTGTCTAATCAAACAAAAGGAAATGGAGAGAGAGAAACAGCAACATTCCCTGTCCACGCTGTTTACTTAATCTCTGAAGAACTGTTCATAAAATGACACATGAAATATTTCAAAGCCTGACTAGAGACAAATAACTCCAGCCTGACCACAGAATGTCTAGCTGCTTTGTGTATTTTCCTGTGTTATTTTTTTGTCTTTTTTTATTTGTAATGTGTGTGTGCCTGTGGTGGGCTGTTCAGCTGTTTTAGGTTCTGTCCCTTTGTCCCCTTCTGAAGGGCATAAATATTCAAGAGAGCAACAAAACAAAAATAAACAAAACCAAGTGCTGACACACCACAGACATGGACATGCTATCAACACACAGGCTTTGGGCTGAGACAAGCTCTGGGTTGTAGGGTTGAAAGGTCATAATATGTTGATCAAGGTCACTACTACTGAATGGTCAGTGAGAAAGTAATTTACTGTTTCAGAAAAAAATGTGATTTCAAAACAATCTGTCTGTTTTTACTGTATTTGTGATCAAATAAATGCAGCCTTGGTGTGGATAAGAGACTTCTTTCAAAAATATATATATAAAAAATTGAATTGTGTTGAATCGAATATAACAAACTTCAGAATTGAAGAATTGGTTCCTTTTCAGTTCAGATGAATTTGAATCTAATTGGTCACACCCCACAGGACATTGAATTTACTGATGCTACTAAAATTCAACACAGGTAATGGATTCTGGGTTCTACCACCTTGGTCCACAAAAGTTAGTTCCCCTTCAGGGACTACCGCTGCGTGAAATCGCAGTGGGAACGCCCTCAGCGTGACGCGTCTGAAGCATGAATGAAATCAGTCAATGGAGAGAATGAGCGTACGGCGAGTGACGTCATCGACCAGGAAGCTATAAATATCCCCTGAGTACACAATACGCCAGCTTTTAGTTACTTTAGCAGCTCTGTGTGTGTCTGAATCTGTCGATTGTGTTTGTCTGTTTTGTCAGGAGTTTTCACTATATATATTTTATATAAAAAAACCAATATGAGCGAGCAGTATAAGAAGTGTGTTCCCCCCTGTACTCGAAAAAAAAAGAAAACACATCACGGGTGGGGATTCACACGAGCTAAGTGTGGCTTGTTTGGGAGTGCAGCAATGCCCAGTCGGCTCTCGAGGGAGTCGATTGTCAGCATTGCGAGCGTTTTCCCTTGAGAACTCTGCGCTCGCGGCGATCGCTCTTCGAGGAGAGTGATTTGCTGCGAGCTCCCCGAGGCTCGGGTCCCGCTTCTGTTGAGGCAGAGCGGCGGCGCTTGTCTTGGGGCTCGCAGATGGATCTCGCTGGCGACGTTGAGACGGGCTCCGCCCTATCTCAGCTATCTCCGACGAGATCTAGTGCCTCTCACCCGGCTCTGGAAGCACGCGCTGCGGCGGTTACTTCTGCCCGGGTGGAGGCACATGAGGATGTCGAAAGTTTATTATCAGAGAAAACTAGTTTATCACATTATACTGCAAATGAAGAAGGTTTGATGGATGTATTATCTCGGGCTGTTGAAAAGCTAAAAAAATAAAATAAATAACAGTATCGAGTGGCCAGCTGATAGACAGGTTTCTAGAATTAAAAGCAATCTAGATGATAGATTTCTGTCTGCACGACCTCAACCTTCTAGCCGGTGCTTACCGTTCTTCCCAGATCTTCATGCTGAGGTTTCAAAGACCTGGGTTAGACCGGTTTCAAGCAGAATTTACACAAATCAGTCCAATGCTTATGGTAACATTGTTGGTGCTAAATCTGCTGGTTATGTGACGATACTGTAGGCGGAGGAGACGCTTGCGAGCTATCTCTCTCCTGCTTCATCGTCTTCACTTAAAGCACCGGCTCTTCCACCAAAAAATAAATAAATAAATAAATATATATACCTCTGTGCTGGTGGGGAAGGCTTACTCGGTGGCTCGGCAGGCGGCTGCATGTTTGCATACGATGACTTTTATGCAGGCTTTTCAGGCCGACCTGCTCAAAGGAAATCTGAGGGGGGTCCCCGCCGAGAGAGACTTGCGTTCACCTCCCTTAAGGGTGCCCTGTCTCTCCCGGCGCCCTCAGGGGCCCGTCCTACTAACCCTGCCGAAACAGGGCGTAGAAGGGTCTGGCGAGTGCTTTCCCGAGGGACGCTCGCCGCCTCTAAGGAGGGTTCTAGTGTGTTCAGACCAGTCGTTCCCTGCCGGTGCGCCGTTACAGGGCACTGTGTCTGTCACGCAGAATGTTCAACCAGAGCAAAGTCTTTCGTCGAGTTCGTCTTCAAAAAGAGCACAGCAGAAGCGGAGTGTCACGTCTCGTGCCCCCCTGCAGAGAAACTGGAGGGACGAGGCGGGGTGCTCTCCGGCGCGGCCTTCTCGGGGCAGGACTGATCTGAGGACAGTCATTGTCGCCAGAAAGGCTGCGTCGAAAAAGTCCTGACGGGCTGAACGTCAGGACTCTGAGGGTGGTCCCCATCGGGAAAAACTTGAGTTCACCGCACAAAAACACGGTGCCCTGTCTTTCTCGATGCCCTCAGGGGTCTGTTCTACTAACCCTGCCTATACAGGGCGTAGAGAGACTCGGCGAGCGATTTCCCGAGGGACGCTCGCCCCCTCCAAGGAGGGTTGTGGAGTGCTCAGACCAGCTGTTTCCTGCCAGTATGTTACAGGGCGCTGTGTCTGTCACTCGGGATGTTCATCTGGAGGCCAGCCTCGAGAGGCTGGTTCCCTTAGTAGAGTTCCTGGCGGAATGGGTCCCCCACCCAGCAGGGAGTTAGGATACTACTTCATCGAAAAAAAAAAAATCCTGACGTGCTGAACGTCAGGGTTCTGAGGGTGGTCCCTATCGTGAAAGACCTGAGTTCACTGCACAAGAACACGGTGCCCTGTCTTTTCCGATGCCCTCAGTGGTCTGCTCTACTAACCCTGCCTTCACAGGGCGTAGAGAGACTCGGCGAGCGATTTCCCGAGGGACGCTCGCCCCCTCCGAGGAGGGTTGTGGAGTGCCCAGACCAGCTGTTCCCTGCCAGTACGTTACAGGGCGCTGTGTCTGTCACTGGGGATGTTCAAATCAGATCCGAGGACTGGTTTGTCATGATAGATCTAAAGGACGTTTACTTCCATGTATCTATCCTCCCTCAACACAGGAAGTTCCTGAGGTTCGCTTTCGGGGGCGAAGCGTACCAATATCGGGTTCTTCCGTTCGGCCTAGCACTGTCACCCCGAACATTCACGAAGTGTACGGATGCTGCTATAGCCCCGCTGAGGTTACAGGGCATCCGCTTTCTGTACTATATAGACAATTGCTTGATTCTAGCTCAATCGGAACAACAGGCGGTTCGGCACCGAGATGTCGTTCTTGCTAATATCAAGTGACTGGGGCTGAGGCTCAACGCCAAAAAGAGTGTTCTTTCTCCATTACAGAGAACCACTTTTCTAGGTGTAGTGTGGGATTCAACGACGATGCAGGCACGATTGTCACCTGCTCGTATTGCTTTGATTCTCGCTGCAGTAGATCAGGTCAAGCTAGGCCAGTCATCCACTGTAAAACAGTTCCAGAGACTGCTAGGTCTCATGGCAGCTGCGTCCAACGTGATACCTCTTGGCCTCTTGCACATGAGACTGTTACAGTGGTGGCTCAGGACCAAGGGATTCTCCCCGATGGGAAATCCGCTTCGCATGATCGTGAGTTTGCGACGGTGTCATCACGCCCTGATCATGTGGAAAGATCCTTGGTTTCTGTCCCAAGGCCCTGTGTTAGGAGCTCCTTGTCGTCGCGTTATGCTAATGACAGATGCCTCTCTCACGGGTGGGCTCAGGGTCTGTGGGTGGACCATCATCGTCTGTGGCACTTAAACTGCCTAGAGATGTTGGCGGTGTTTCAGGCTCTGAAACACTTCCCCCCAGACCTAAGGGGCCACCATGTTCTTGTCCAGACAGACAACACATCGGTGGTTTCTTATATCAACCATCAGGGGGGTTTGCGTTCTTGCCCGCTTTACAAACTGGCACGTCAGATCCTTCTATGGTCCCAGGGGAAAATTCTTTCTCTGAGAGCTTTTATCTCCCGGGGTATTTAAATCAGGGGGCAGACATCCTGTTAAGACAGGGGCCGAGGCCCGGGGAATGGAGTCTTCACCCCGAGGTGGTGGAACTCCTATGGAAACATTTCGGTCTTGCCGAGGTAGACCTATTTGCTTCTCGAGAAACATCACACTGCCCGCTGTGGTTCTCTCTCAGCCATCCAGCCCCGCTGGGGTTGGATGCGATGGTACATCCGTGGCCGAGGTCACGCTTGTACGCTTTTCCCCCGATCGCTCTGCTCCCAGGAGTTCTGGAGAGGGTTCGCCGGGACGGGCTCAGTCTCCTGCTAATAGCCCCGTTCTGGTCGGCCCGGGTATGGTTTGCGGACCTAGTGTCTCTCCTCAACGGCTCTCCCCTAGAGATACCGATCAGGAGAGATCTGCTCTCTCAGGCGAGTGGGTCGATCCTTCACCCCCGTCTAGAGCTATGGAGGCTGTGGGCTTGGCCTCTGAGGGGGCCCAGCTCATAGATTCTGGTCTCTCGGCTGAGGTCGTTGAGACCATCCTCCGATCCAGAGCTCCCTCCACGAGGAAGTTATATGCCGCGAGGTGGAAACTTTTCACCTCTTGGTGTGGAGAGCGCCAGCAGGACCCAGTTAACTGCCCGGTTGGTACAGTCCTGGATTTCCTGCAGGACCGTCTCTCCACAGGGTTATCCCACTCCACACTGAAGGTGTATGTGGCGGCCTTAGCTGCTTACCACACCCCTTCAAGTGGAGGTTCCCTCGGGAAACACCCGCTTATGTCTCGCTTCCTTCGTGTCACCTTGAGGCTGAGGCCTGCAGTTCGCACAAGGGTACCAGCTTGGGATCTGGCCGTCATCTTAGAAGGTCTCTCCCTTGCTCCTTTCGAGCCCATCGAGGAAGTTTCGGAAAAGTTTCTTACTCTAAAGACTATCCTTCTTCTCGCTATCTCATCTCTAAAAAGAATTGGAGATATTCAAGCACTTTCGGTGGCTCCCTCGTGCCTGGAATTTGCTCCTGGTTGGTTAAGGCCTTTCTCTTTCCGAGACCAGGTTATGTTCCTAAGGTTCCAACTGTTTCAGTTAGACCTATAGTTCTGCAGGTTTTCTGTCCTCCGCCTTTTCTGACGTCAGACCAGGAGAAAATTAATTTGCTGTGCCCAGTTTGGGTTTTGATGCTTACGTCCACAGAGCTGCCCTGTGGAGGAGATCGGAACAAATGTTCGTCTGTTTGGGTCACCTAAGAAAGGGTGTCCTGCATCTAGAAAAAGGATGAGCAAGTGGGTGGTCGAGGCCATCCCACTTGCTTATGGTTCGGCCCATCAGCCTTCACTTTGGCTGTAAGGGCTCATTCCACCCGGAGTATGGCTGCTTCTACAGCTCTTCTTTCAGGAGCTTCTCTTCAGGACGTTTGTGATGCGGCAGGCTGGTCCTCACCGCACACTTTCGTTAGATTTTATTCCCTCGATCTTAGCTCCACTCCCGGGGCTCAGGTTCTCTCGTCGGTTTGTGTCTCCTAATGACACACGACGGGGATTTGGTCGTATGGGGATGTGGGTATTGCGTTCCCACTGCGATTTCACGCAGCGGTAGTCCCTGAAGGGGAACGTCCCGGGTTACGTATGTAACCCTAGTTCCCCGAAGGGACGGACGCTGCGTGTCCTGCCATACTCTCGGCATCCCCTTGGGTCGCTGCTTCAGTAACTTTTAAGCTGGCGTGTTGTGTACTCAGGGGATATTTATAGCTTCCTGGTCGATGACGTCACTCGCCGTACGCTCATTCTCTCCATTGACTGATTTCATTCATGCTTCAGACGCGTCACGCTGAGGGCGTTCCCACTGCGATTTCACGCAGCGTCCGTCCCTTCGGGGAACTAGGGTTACATACGTAACCCGGGACGTTTATCAACTATGATGTAATGCATTTAATATAAACATTTAATATTCTAAAATATAATAAAAAAAATGTTTTTTTACAACTTTCAAAATAATCTTTGTCGAGCCAACACAGTGATTAAAAAAATGCTAACACTGAAACTTAGGACTGTCTTGAGACCTCTTAATATTCTTGTAAGCTCTCTTTATCTCACTCTGATTATCTATTTTGTTTAGTTTTTTATCTCAGTCTTGATATATCTAATTTGCCATGTTTTATGATATAAAAAAGGTAATATCTGTTTGTGTAGTAAATATATATGTATGTGTGTGTGTGTGTGTGTGTGTGTGTGTGTGTGTGTTGTGTGTGTGTGTGTGTGTGTGTGTGTGTGTGTGTGTGTGTGTGTGTGTGTGTGTGTGTGTGTGTGTGTGTGTGTGTGTGTGTGTGTGTGTGTGTGTGTGTGTGTGTGTGTGTGTGTGTGTGTTTGGGTAACACTTTACAATAATAGTACATGAATAATCATGTAATAATACCTAAATTAATAATTACTTTACTATGAACTAATGATGAGTTAAGACATGTACTAATGAGGAACTAACCTTAACTACGATATGAGTCATATGAATTCCTGCATGAATATACCATCTTAACTATACATTAGTACATGCTTGTTAATTAATGCATTAACTAACATTTCAGGGTAAACTAAATCAAACATGCTCTAGATCAGAAGAAAGATGTACTAAAAGGGCACAATGTAAAATTGTTCATAAATTTGACACCAGCAACTGTCACAAACTTCAGTGAATGACACTAGATGTCTTGCAATGTTTACATTTAACCTTACTCATTGAACACACAATGATGCATTCATCATTAAAAACAATTTAATCTCATTCTGTTTTAAGTGATTCAACTGCTGCCATCAAGAGTGAAATACCTACACTAACATATTCATTAACAGATGCAATTTGCTAAATTTAAATCAGTGTTAGCACATGATGGTTATTTATGTGGTTATTTTATGGATTGGTTTACTGTCTTTATATCATAAAGACTGTCTTTATATCATATCGTTAGGGTTCTCTTCTTTTGGGTCACAAAAGGTGTCCATTTTCTAGAGCAAGTTTGATTTAGTTTACCCCGAAATGTTAACTAATGCATTAATTAACAAGCATGTACTAATGTGGAGTTAAGATGGTATATTCATGCAGGAATTCATATGACTTATGTCGTAGTTAAGGTTAGTTCCTCATTAGTACATGTCTTAACTCATCATTAGTTCATAATAAAGTAATTATTAATTCAGGTATTAGTACATGATTATTCATGTGCTAGTATTATAAAGTGTTACCTAGTGTTTGCTCCGTCATCCACTCGCTGTAGAAACTCCTTACATATGATTGACACGCACGCACACACGCACGCACGGACGCACGCACGCACACACGCACGCACACACACACGCACACGCACACACACACACACACACACACTTCTTAAACACCAGCCCTTACCAACAGCTTGATCTCAATGTAGCTCTCTACATATCTTGTTTGAGAGTATGTTTAGTTAGTTAAAACCTTTATCCTTCCTCTTTTTTTTCTCGACACCATGTTTGCTTGATACCTGTTCTGCCCTGGTGTTCTGGTGTTTTAAGGCTTAAAAATATCAATAACACTTGATCTGTACTGTAGCCAAGACCTTCTCTGTGACATCCTCTTGTGCTCTTGACCCTCTGTGTTTGACTGTGTTTGAACGTTTCCTTCTATTTCCGTTTTGCATTTCTCCTCTTTTTTAGCTTGCTTTCTAATCTAGTTGTCAAATAAACATGGCATTGTTCATTAGGGATATTATTGGCTTTCTGTAGATTGCTTGTGTTCCTGTTTTGTAAGTTGCTTTGGATAAACTCGTCTGCTAAATGTTTAAATACTGATGTAAATGTACTGTGACTCTTCATATTTAGGTATTTGTACATCTTATTACAAGTGTGGTAATGACAGACGAACATAAGTCAATCTCATGGACAAGTTGTGGTATTATTGGTTTGGCTATTATGTGCAATAGTAAGTGATTCAGTGGATCTTGAGCCACCCAGCTGTCCGATTAACATATTTCTGAATATTTTTCATCACATTACATAATTTCTCACCTAATGGAGTTAAGGAACTGATTCAGGACTAAATCCTACCAGAGATTTAATTCCCAGCTAAGTCTTAATACCCAGTTAAGTGTCAGAGTATGCAGTAAAATCCATCCTGGCCCAGTTTTGTCTTAAAACATTTAAATGCAAGGTCATGCTGACTGTTGGAGTGTGGAAGAGGTAGTATAGATGTCTTAGAAGTGTGTGTGTGTGTGTGTGTGTGTGTGTGTGTGTGTGTGTGTGTGTGTGTGTGTGTGTGTGTGTGTGTGTGTGTGTGTGTGTCTGTGTGTGTGTGTGTGTGGTGGGATGAGGATAGAGGAAGAGGAGGACACACCTTAACCTCCAGTGTCGAATCAATTCTGGCTGGCTATCCTATTTTAGGATGCACACAAACATGAGCTTAGCATTGAGATGCATAAAAACCCACCAACACACACCCTGTTGCGTTAATCTGTATTCGTTGTATATGTGTCTCACCTCAAAAAACCTTCGTGCTAATAGTTTTGTTGATTGAACCATTTCGTCTCAATCTGATGTAAGGAAAGCACTCTTTGGAACATATAGTCTTTGATTAAT